>NC_067398.1:662440811-662463311 GCF_016432865.1 Antechinus flavipes | reverse complement strand
GTAAGTTAAAGACCAACAAACCAAGCCCAAGAAAATGTCCCTAACCTTAGTCCACTTCCCCCCCCCCCCCCTTAAGAAAGTAATATTCTCTTGTGATTAAGAAATCCAAATGTAGACTCTCAGAATGGTTCATAGCTCCAGCTTCCTCCCAGGTCAGGGATCTCTTAGCCTGGAAGCACCTGGTTGTCCTATAGTCGTCTCATAGATTTCTAGTAATTTATAAGTAATTTGAGAATTTGTCAACATTTAGACCACTTGAAAATTCTGCCCTCCTCCCTCTTGTTAAGAACTGTCATTCCAGATCTTTGGGAAACTGAGCATGAAAATTATATTATAATCTCTTAAAATTCATTTGCTCTTGAAAGCCACTTCTCTTTAGCTTTTGGAGAAGAGGGAAAGGAGGATGATCTTGTGTGTACTGGCACTCTTTCTAGGTCAAAGAATTTACCTATTACCTATGACAGATTGTGAAATCATCTACACTTAGCTAAGCTAAGAGTTCTCCAAGAACTCAAATGAAAATGGGATAAATTGCTTTATTACACACAGTCTAAGGATAGCAAAGTACTGTATCTGTTTAGAAGTCTGACATAATCACTCCTGATGTGCTGTCTAGTGTCCTTTGAATTTATTTTCATCCCATCCCCCCAATCTTCTCATCCTCCTTCCCCATTATTTAAAAAAATAGGTTTTTAATTGATATTTTCTCTCTTTTTTTAACATCAATATAATTATCCCAAGAATCCATCTTCCTCTACTTACTTTTTTCCTGCCTAGAGAGCCATCCCTTATCATAAGTACCATTTTAAAGGGAAAAAACATCAAATAGTATAACTGATCAATGTATCTGATCAATATCTTCACAAAGAGGCAGATTGGTCTTCTCATATCTTTTCATTTAAATCCTGCTTGTTCTTGCACTTATACTTTTGATTTTTTGGTGTCTAGTTTTTCCCATTTACATTATTGTTGTTATTGTGCATATTGTTTTCTTGTTTCTGCTTACAATGCTCTGATTAGTTCATATAGATCTTTCCATGTTTCATGGTTTTCATCATCTCATCATTTCTTACAGTACAGTAAAATATTCCATTATATTCATCCATTCCTATGACTTTTCTTTTTAAAAATATCAACATCATCCCAGTCATCCAGTTTACAACCTAGGTATTATCCTGAACTCTCCTCTTTACCTCCTTCTCCATATCCTGCCAGTTGTCAAGAACTATTGGTTTTTATCTTCTTAACTTTTCTTCTAGAGGGTCCCTATCCTTCTCTGACACTGCCATAATTATGGTGATGACTCATCACCTCAAGCCCTGTCTATTGCAATAATCTTCTGGTTGGTTTCTCTGACACAAGTATCTCCCCACTCAAGTATATCCTCTACTCATCTGTACCAAATTTATCATCCTTAATCACAGATCTGACCATGTTATCCTTTCTTCCCCATTATTCAATTAAACTCCACTGACTCCCTTGAGGAACAGATATAATATTTTCTGTTTGGATTTTAAAGTCCTCATAACTTGGCCTTTGTCTACCTAGTTACCTTTCATTTATGTTGAGATCCAATGACAGTGGCAATTGCACAAGACATATTTTCCCCAACTCATAAATTTCCATGCACTGTCATCATTGCTTGGCACTCTTTCCTCATCCTTTTACTTCATACATTTTGGGATAACATTTTCCACTCAGTTTCTCTTTTGTAATTCTTTATTTATAAGGATTTGCAATCTGCTCATTCTTCTTCATTTCCATTTCAGTGACCCTCAGTTTTATTTCTTCCAAGTTCATATCTCATAGCTTTATAAAATGGTGATCCTTGAAGTCTTAGGACTTAAAGAAAAGGGGCTAAGATACAGATGTTCAATTAATGATAAAAAAAAACATACCAGAGGTGTTCTCTTTAGCAAATGTGAACAGTTTAAGAGAAAATTGAAATAATTTTTTTAGACTTTTTTAGACTAGTGGAAAATTGATCAAATCTCTGAGTGTAATGCCGGAGAAACTGAAGCAAGATAGAAATTAGAGAGTATTTAATAATCTATTTAAAAGGGAGAGATTTACTGGATCCATGGTTTGGTCCCAGGGCTGAATGAGACTACTGTCTCCAAGAATCCAGCAAACAATGTGAGTTCTAAATGACATATATACACTTTGTTCAGACTCAGGGGATAGACTGAGGCAGGAGCGGAGTCAGAGTCCTGAGGTCAGGACCGGGACTCTGACAGGGTAGGGCGAGCCACCGGAGATAGGATAACATAATGTGGGGGAAGGGGGGAACCTAGGAGATGGGGAGAAGCATCTTGATAAGATGGTATCTGATATTCTGATAGCTTGGGATGGGAGAAAATAGATATTCTAAAATATAAGATCTTTTATCCTTATCAAATATTCTGATTAAGATGGAGAGGTGATTTTGCAGGATTGAGCAGAACAATTAGGGAAACTGAGTCAGGACGATAAAAGAGAAATGTGCCATAACATGAGAATCATGACAAGGTTACAAGGGTGATTTGCCAGTCCTTTGGGAGTCAAAAACTTGTGCCAGAAGTTAAAGAGAAACTCAGTTTCTTAGTAAAAGCATAGCAAAAAAAAAAAAAAAATACCAGTGAATGCTATAGAAGAGGAAATGTTGAAAAACTTCTGAGGGCTGAGACAGAGAACTGGGTAGAGGCAGACTTAGAAAGAATGGGTCCTGAATTTTGGAAGCTAGACTGCTTTAAAGTGATCTGGCAGAAATGTTTGTAGCAGCCCTGTTTGTAGTGGCTAGAAGCTGGAAAATGAATGGATGCCCATCAATTGGAGAATGGTTGAGTAAATTGTGGTATATGAATGTTATGGAATATTATTGTTTTGTAAGAAATTCCAGCAGGATGAATACAGAGAGGATTGGCGAGACTTACATGAACTGATGGTAAGTGAAATGAGCAGAACCAGGAGATCATTATATATCTCCACAACGATACTATGAGGATGTATTCTGATGGAAGTGGATATCTTCAACAAAGAGATCTAACTCAGTTTCAATTGATCAAGGATGGACAAATGCAACTACACCCAAAGAAAGAACACTGGGAAATGAATGTAAACTGCTTGCATTTTTGTTTTTCTTCCCGGGTTATTTATACCTTCTGAATCCAATTCTTCCTGTGCAACAAGAGAGCTGTTCGGTTCTGCACACATATATTGTATCTAGGATATACTGTAACCTATTTAACATGTATAGGACTGCTTGCCATCTGGGGGAGGGGATGAAGGGAGGGAGGGGAGAAATCGGAACAGAAGTGAATGCAAAGTATAATGTTGTAAAAAATTACCCTGGTTCTGTCAATAAAAAGTTATATTTAAAAAAAGTGATCTGGAAGGAGGAATTTGGGGCAGAAGGTATAGTAATGAACCTCTCTACCATTACAGACCTTGAAATCATAATTCTTTAACTCCTTTCTCTTTTTGTGGAAGCTGAAAATGTTTCTTTCTGACCCATGACCTTTTTTTCCCCTCTAAAATGTATACTTTGTCCTATTAAAGTGTTGACTACAGGTCTTTGCTTATTTGAGTGTACTGATAGAGTAATTGAAATTCAAAGAAGAGGGAGAAATGAATTTAAAATTGAAATATTTTTTGCCAAGGAGATGTTTCTGATTGGGTATTTCATTTGTCAAATAGTCAAATTTGACTCCCCTAACCTCCCCTAACAAATGGAAGCTTTGGATATACTAACCACTAGGCCACTATGTCGGTTTCTTTCTGTATATTATATATCTCATCTGTCCAATGACGAACTGCTCCTTCCAGAAAGGAAGGAATTGCACATTATTTGATAAAAAATTTCTCAGAGCAGATGAGCAGTGCTTGTCTAAGGAAACTTATCTAGGCAAAAGAAGCAAGCACTGAATGGCTCTGTTTACCACATAATCCCATCATTGCTACACACACAAGATCAACAGGTGGATTTTGGTATTTAGGGTCTTGTATTAATGCACTCTTGGTGTAACTGTAATTTGGACCAAACATTTTGAAAAGCAGTTTGAAATTATGGGATATGTAGACTATCTTTGCCACCCTTCATCAAGTATCACCAAAGATATGAAGGTATATCAAGATAGATACAGATTCAGGCAGAAATCTAGCTTTTTCCCTCCTTAAATTAAAAGTATCTGGTGATGATATGATTTCAGATTTGATATTTAATTGTTTTGTTTGTACTTGTGACTTTGCATCCTCAAAACCTATTTCAGGTACTTTCTCAAACCACATCTTACTAGAGATGTGTCCTGGATGGGATGATAATTATTTTGTGGTTTAATCCATTCTCATGGGAGGAGGGGAATCCTCTAATCATTGATTATTTTTCCTTCACACCAGAGGAGACAAGGGGGAAAAAATCCAATCAAATAGTTCAATATTAAGAAGAGAAAGGAAACTCCTGTGTTAGGACAGCAAATTATTTCCAATATTAAATGCTTTCTTAACTTGGATAGACATCAAGAGAAGCTCACATCAAATCAGGTTGATGAGACTGAAAGAGTGAAATTGGGAGGTGGGCAGATGCTGAAATCTTGTGTATCTGATAGTTTCAGAGAGATTTCTGCCAGTTGGTTGGGATTATTTCTGGATCCCTGGGTTAGCATCAAAGAACTGCACTAGAGGCTAAGGAAAGAAAGTACAGAAGTCTTGATGCCAGAGAGATTGTCCCATAAAGGCCTTTGCTATCTTGGCCTCTGTGTTTCTTGAAAAGGCCCCAAGAGCAATTCATAAACCAGAATGGCAATGACCTAAATTAATTTATTGAGCAAGGCATTTGACTTTTTTCCTCAATAGTATTTTATTTTTCCATTTACATGTAAAGATGATATCAGCATCCATTTTTGTAAGATTTTGAGTTCCAAATTTTTTTTCTCCTTCCCTCCTCTCCTTCCCCCCTCCCCAAGACAGTAAACAATCTGGTATAATTATTTTAAACATGTTTCTATTGTGAAAGAAAAATCTGAACAAAAGGGGAAAACCACGAGAGAGAAAAACAAGTAAAAAAAGGCGAAAATAATATGCTTCGATCCGAATTCAGCCTCCATAGTTTCTCTGTATGTGGACGTCACTTTTCAAATGTATTGGAATTGTCTTGGATCACCCCTTTAGCTTAGAAGAGTTAAGCCCATCGTGGTTGATCACTACATAATTTTAGCAAAATATTTAGAAGGCTTTGAGAATTTTTTTTTCTTTGTAATTTTCATATTGAGATGACAGGTCTTTCAGGTGGTTTCTGTAGTGTAGTGGTTATCACGTTCGCCTCACACGCGAAAGGTCCCCGGTTCGAAACCGGGCGGAAACAGCTTTTTTTTTTTTTAGTCCTTCTTATACAAAAAAAAAAAAAAAAAAAAAAAAATTAGTTAATTATCTTCCCTGGAAAGTGCAGAGGATTAAAAAAAGGCTTCTTCTGAGGAGTCTCTACACAGGTGGTTCACGGAGATTATTCTCTCTCTATCGTAGATCATATTTTGAGGTACAGAATGCCATTTTTTTTTTTGCTAAGTATATCAAGGAAATTTACAGCTTTTAAGTGGAGCTTAAACAAGACATTATTTTCAGAAATGGTCTGACAACTAATGTAGACAGAAAAGTTCTTTGGCCTAGAAACAATTTTTGGCACATGCTTGATTCCCTTGGGCTTCCCTTGTGCCACACCCCTCCTCCCCATATCAAGGTAGGAGAGAAGTGGCATCCAGGGACACTCTCAAATGAAAGTAGTTTCCCCTTTGTACCTATGCTCTTGAAATCTGATGGAAGTAGGAACAAATCATATTTCCGGGAAACCTGGGATGAAGCATATTATTTACTTCCTGAGAGGCTGTTAAGGACCATGCCTAAGAGAAGGGCCAGGACAATTTTCCCAGAACCTCCTCAGCTGTGGACATAACATTTGAAGGAGTTGCAAAGCAGCCTTTACTTAACACAGGTGTTGCTTGTGGACTGGGAATGAAATAAATTGGAGGCAGAGGGAAGAGGAGAGAGGTCAGACAACGCAACAGCTTCTTGGTCTCCTTGTATCATCACCATCATCCTCTCACATGAAGAAATCCATTCTACAGGTCTGAGATAGACCTCCAGCAGCCATTGGCAGGTGACTCCCATATCACAACAAGAGAGGATGGATTCAATGTGAACTAACAGGTATACACATATGCATATATACATATGTACACAAAAACATACATGTAAATATACATGCATAAACCACACAAAACCACACAAACACTGACTAATGTGTGGATTTGTTTAGAGGCATGATACAGGAGGTAACCAACAGAATGAAAGAAGAAAAGAATCATTGAAACTTTATTTTTTCTTTTAGGGTACATGAAAAATCAGAAATTCAAAGTGATGTGCAAACAAAGAGGATAGTTTTGGAAATAAAGTATTAGGGTTTGCTTTCCTTTTTAAGCAAGAAGGATGAATGGAGATTCATGATTTCCCATACAATCTTCTGGCATTTTGATACATAGAGGAAATGCTTAAGTTTTTTGTATATAAGTTCAGAATAAAAATAATTTTTAAATTATAATGAACAAACTTGTCCCAAAAGAAGCAATAAGGAAATATGCCTTCCTTCTTTCATTGGAGAGGTAGGGGTCTATGAGGGTGCAACATTGCTTGTGCTGTCAAATGAAAATGTTAGTTTTGCCGAACTTTTTTCTTCATATTTTTATTTTATTATTATTATTAGGGATGACACATGAGATAGGGAGAACATATCTTTAGAAATCAAATTTCTGAAAAAAAAAACAAGTAATAGCAAATACAATTTTTAAATAAAAAGGCAAAGAGGGAGAATTTATAATTTTCCATTACTGTGTCAGACAGATAAGGCTTGCAGCTTTTGATAAGTTGAACTCCTCCTCTCCCCCATTTAAAAAAAAATACTATTTGCTATGTAGGATGGCTCTGAGTAGGAAGAGGATACATCATATACCATGGTTATGTTAAAAAAAAATAGAAAACAATATAAAAAAAATTTTAAGAGGATACAATTGAGAAATGATTATAGAATACCTTCAACTAGTAAGAAATGACACGTGGAGAGTTCAGAGGAAAATGAGGAATCGGTAGGAAATTATATCAGTTCATATCAGTTTGAACAGATTAACAGTGAAATCTGCAGCAGTAGTCACAATAACCAAAACCATGTAAATGGAAAGCTCACTAAAAGGAAGCTAAATTCAGAATAATAATGGAAAACCAGTGGTCTTATAGAATAGACAAGAACATATTTTTCCTTCCTTTTGCAAAGAGGCAAGTAGACGAAATAGATAATATATTAACAGACTTAGGAACTATAATTGAAGTTTTGACCTATCTTTATATTCTTGTTATAAGAGTAGGATCCTCCTCTGAGCTCATTCTCTTCAACTTCCATTCAAACTGGCAGGGAGGGTCCCCCGAACACTTCTGACTACTTCTCCACTCGGAGTTCTGAGGGGTTGTGGTCTCCAGTACTTTATGTCGGAAGCATCAATGTTTCTATCAGGTAGAGTTGGATCCTGCGGAGGGAATTAGGTTTATCAGGAGACTGGCTAGTCAAGTCAATAATAGTTGGGAAGAATATTTCGAGTGATCTTACGAACACACTTGTACCTGCTTCATCATTCTAGGATTGGAAGAGAGATGTGGCCGGGAAAGACTTTTTAATAGCCGCTTTCTCCCATGTTCACTGAAGATCTGAACATATACAATAAAATACACTGAGTTTTCTCAAAATAATATGTCTTAGAGAATAGGATGTTCTGGCATTGCAGAAACTGAAATTTACAAAAATGTATGTATATATTGTATATATTAGATTTTAATTAGAGGAAGTGAAGAGCACAACTGCTAACACCTAATCCGGTGGCTTGCCGTGATCGTATAGTGGTTAGTACTCTGCGTTGTGGCCGCAGCAACCTCGGTTCGAATCCGAGTCACGGCAGATTTTTGTTATTATCCTATCGATTTGCTGCTTACATATTTGAAAACGAGGATAATGATTCACAGCACTGTCTGGTCGGTAGCTATTGTTTTTCAACTTTTCATTTTCCCGATCACTAGCCTAGCTTCATTCCTACCTAGTTGATGACATCAGGAATTAAGGATAAACTGCATATGTTGAGACAAACTCAAATGGAAGCTCCTAGCTCCACTTTCCAATCAGGACAGAGGGTGGAATACTTAGGCTGATGGAATCCTGTAAGACTGTGAAGCCTTTTTCCAAAAAGGAGTGCTTTATTTGACTTCACACCTCGGGTTAAAGCAATTCCAGGGAGTCAGAAATTTCTAGGAAAAAAAATGGTACTCAGGAAGATGATTACAATGCCAAGTTTTATTGTGCAAAGCAGCAAGCAGGTGGAACAAAAGCATCCACACACACCAAAAGAATATAAACAGAAGGTTGTGCCCCGCCTGCAAGAAACTCACCACAACCTGAAGGGCAGAGAGATATGCTGGGGAAGGAACAACGCTCAAATTGGTGGTTTAGGTGGAGGTAATTGATGCTAGATGCTGGAGAGAACATTCCCAATCAGATCCAGACTTGGTAGAAAAGCTCCTCAGATCGCTTATCTGTACAAGATCTAAGTGGGGAAGCTAGGTTGGGTGATGTTTCTTCATCAGGACCATAAACTGATGGGAGTATCTAACAACTATTTTATCAGAAAAACTGAAGACCCCTGCACCAGGTCAAGAGTTCATCCTGTCAAAAGCTGCAAACTTTATCTCTCCACAGAGTTAGTTGTTGGGGTCCTCAGCTAGTGCAGACCTGCTGACATCAGCTAGAGTCTGAGCACTTACCCACAATTATCGTTGCCTCTACGACCTTCGGACGTCTCCGGATACGACAGAGCAGTCTGACACCATTTATGCAGTTAGAGAAGCTTTATTGCTTGGTTACATCATCTTGTCCCTTCTTCTGCTTCCTTCCTCTCCTTCTGCTATACTGTACTTATACCCCTCTCCTCTGCCCTTGTCAACGTGCCCCACCAACAAATATGTGTATAGCTTGTGTATCCAGGAGCCCAACTCTTGAGACTGTGGGGGTGATCTCGATTTGGTGCGTGCTCGAATCCTGTCCTGACATGTACCCCGGACCTGTAGCCAGTCACGCAGAACATTCACCCGAGGCCTCAACATCCATTCCCAAGAATGAGCTGACCGAGATCCAACCAGCCAAAGACCACTTTCCTCTGGTTGGAAGACTGGACAGCTGAGGACCAAACTCCTCCCAAAGCCTTTTTTTTTTTTATAGGTGTAAAAAACCGGATCTTTTAGTTCCCTCCATTACATTTATTGCTCTGCCTGATTTCACTCCAGGGAACAAGCGTCCTTGGAGTTTCTTCCCTCACTTCCTTGTCCCATTTGTTGTTCCCTCTCCCCATTAAGTTGTAAACTATTTGAGAGCGGGAATTCTCTTTTCATTAAATTGCATCTCCAGAGCTAAGTACAGGGCTTGGCACACGTAGTAGGCGCTTAATAAGTGTTTATTGGATTGGATCAGTAAGGTGGAAATATTCCAGGCTGCTTGAGGCTGCTCGAGGCTGCTCTGATTACACAATTGGTCCTTGGGCTCTTCGGAAATTTTCCCAAATGAACAGATATTTTAGGCAACTACCCTAGACTATCCTCGAAGATTAGGGCTGGATACACGAGGTAATGACATCTTGCCCCTAGAGTTGTTGTTGTTTTAAAAGAAGATGAGACAAGGATGTTGCAGAGTGGAATGGAGAGACAGGGAGTTTGAGGCATTTAAGGATTTCTGTGGCTTATTCAGGTTTCCCTCCCTGTTCTTAAAAGGGAGCTGAGTCCCTGAAACCAGAGGTGGAAATGTTTCTTTTGTTCATCAATCATACTGCTTATACTTTTGTGCTCCATAAGTGTTTTAAAGCGGAGAGAAAAAAAAAAAGCTTACAAATTCCATAGTTGCAACATTGTTGTGCACATGCAGAGTGGAATGAGACGGGGAAAGTGCAGTTTTTATTTAGATAGGTAGACTTTGCAAATTGTGTTTTTTTCTATGTGAAAAAACGTTACTCGCCCAACGTGGGGCTCGAACCCACGACCCTGAGATTAAGAGTCTCATGCTCTACCGACTGAGCTAGCCGGGCTGATGACGGTACCCTTTGCAAAACTTCTTTAATTCTCTAAAAGTTGCCTGTGTATCTTCAATATTAAATGTTTCAATATATTTTTAATGACTGTCTAGAATGATTCTTTTCTAAATCCTTTCACAAATTCCACAAAGATCAATTTAACGTGTTGAAGACTTTCTTCACTTTTTCTTGAAATCACTAGAATATTAATCGAATACAGAACCTCTGTTTATTACTTTTACTCCCATCCTCACCCTAGCATGGCTCACTTTCCATTCAAAGTAGCAGAAAAAGAAAAATTGGGTAGCTCCAGATTAAAGACCCGTTTGGCTTTTGGAAGGCTAAATCTGACAAGATTGAGACTACGACCTCTCGAAAGTCCGGAATATAGATAGCTCAGTACTCAAAAGCACCTGGGCTTCTCCAGGTGTTCTTATAAAGCTCACGTGAGGCAATATTTGACAATATAAAGAAATCGTTTTAGAGATATTTTAAAGGAGATTACTTTGTTTCAAGTCAGTGAGAAAGGGCTTAGACGATTGGAGACACTATGTTCTAGGTTTTATTGCAATCGCAACTGTTTTCTTTGGTAAATAATGTCTTAAGAACTGAAATGGTTTCTCTGTTCTCTGAGCTGATTACCTCTCCCTTTTCCACATAATCTCCAGATGATCCATTTTGTTGTTGATGTGCAGTATTTTACGAGGAAACGCTCTCTGCATGTTTGTGTGCTTGGAATATCACCTTCTGAAAAGATCTCCAACATCTTGCAAAAAATTTTGAAATTGATGGGCTAATCTAGGGGAGAGGATGGGAGGAAGGAAAGGAAAATTTGTTACAGAAGGTTTTGCAGGGCTCAGTGTTGAAAAACTACCCATGCATATGTTTTGTGAATAAAAAGCTTTAAATAAATCAATAAATGAATCAATACATAAATAAATAAAAGAGATAGATGGGCTACTTGTCACTTGACTACTACATAATTGATAATAAATGTTTATTGACTGCTTGCCATCTGGGGGAGGGGTGGAGGGAGAGAGGGGAAAAATCGGAACAGAAGTGAGTGAAAGATAATGTTGTAAAAAATTATCCTGGCATGGGTTCTGTCAATAAAAAGTTATTTAAAAAAATAAATGTTTATTGACTGAGCAACTATCATACAGGGAGTGGAGGACTGTTGGAATACATGGGAGAGCTGTTGGAATACACGGGAGCCATCTGACAGTGGCTGCTGGAGATCCGATCCAGAATGGATCTCCTCTTGTGAGAGAATGATACAAGGAGATACAAGGAGACTGAAAGACAGTTGCTGTTCTCTGACGTCTCTGACTGAGAGGCCGTTGCGTTGTCTGAGCTCTCCCCTCTTCCCTCTACCTCCAATTTATCTCATTCCCAGTCTGCAATACCTGTGTCAGCAAAGGGTGCCCTGCAACTCCTTTAGATGCTATGATCCACAGCTGTGGAGACTCTAGGAAAATTGACCTGTACCTTAACAGAGGACATGCCTCTTTTTGCATTTTCAAAGCTACCATTTTATCAATCAATTAATAAACTTTTATTAAACACCTACTATGTCCAGGCACTATGCTAAACACTGGGGATACAATGAAATGGTCATAAACAAACAAACAATAACAACAACAACAAAAACAAGTCCCTGCTTTCAAGGACTTTACAATCTAATGGAGTCCACAAACAAACAAATCCATATATGTGTATATATATATATATATATATCAATTTATATAGAGGATAAATAGGAAATAATGGGGAAAGGATAGGCACTTTAATTAAGAAAGGTTAGGAAAGTTTTCCTGTAGAAGGTGAGATTTTAGTTGGAACTTAAGGGAAGCCAAGGAGGTTCATTAGTTAGGAGGGAGAACATTCCAACATGTAGGACAGCCAGAGAGAATGCCTGGAACTAAGAGATGAAAAAACTTGTTCATGGAACAGCCTGGAGGCCAGTGTCACTAGGTAGAATGGTACTTTAGGGAATAAGGTGTAAGACTGGAAAAATATGGATTTTGAATGCTAAATAGTATTTTACATTTGTTCTTGGAGGCAACAATAGGAAGCCCTTGTAGTTTATTGAATAGGGAGAGGGGGCATAATTGGACTATTGTACTAGGAAAATCTGAATGGAGGATGGATAGGATGGGTAAAGCAGACTCACCAACAGTCTTTTGCAATAATCAAGATATAAGTTGATTAAGACATGCACTAGTGTGGTGGCAATGTTAAAAGAGAAAAGGGGATGATTTGCAGGAATGTTGCAAAGGTGAAATCAGCAGGCATTGGCAACAGCTTGGATGTGTACCTTCAGAAATAATGAGGAATCCCAGATAATTTGTGAGTTTTGAGCTTGAGTGAGAAGGTATTATTCTGTACAATAAAAGGGAAAGGGAAATAGTAAGAAAGATAATAAGTTCTGGTTTTGAATTTGTTTACATTCCATTTGGTCTGAATGACAGTTGATGATATGAGACTAGAAGTCAGCAAAGATACTAGGACAGGAAATGTAAATTTCTTGTTTGGATGAAAAAAAACAAAAGGTGGGAATATAACTACTACTATGCAACCAACTCCTGTGTTTTGAAATTATGACACCTGTTATTTAAGTCCCTGGATGTCTTATGCTAGAATGCGGTCCCTCCTCACATACAGTTTTGGAATGTCTATCTCTTTTGAAGACAGATTCAAAATCACCCCTCCCTTCCCCCTTCCCCCCCAAAAGGTCTCAGAAAACTGAAATTCAATTTGGAAAAAGTTAGATAAAGACCAACATCTTGCATTAACCAAGAAAATTTCCAAATGGACACATGACCTAAATATAAAAGGTTAGATTGTAAATAAAATAGAAGAGCAAGGTAAAAACCAACTTTTAGTTTATGGTTGGAAGAGTTCATCACTGTGATACAAAGTGATACAAAGGATTATACAAGTGAAAAGAAACTATTTTCATTTTATAAACAAATTTTAAAGCCTTTTGCATGAATCAAAAATAATGAAAATTTGAAGAGAAATAATAACAAGAGAAACATCTTTGTAGCAAGCTTTTAAAAAAGTTTTATATAAAGATGTCACTCAAGACATATTAGAAATTAATTTAAATGTAAAAGATTAAAAGTCATTCCTCAATAGATATTGTCAAAGAAAGTCAGTTTTCAAAAAAGAAAATTAAAGTTATCAACAACTAATTACATGAGAAAATGTTCTACATCATTAATAATTAAAAAACATTCTAGTATGTGAATTTAATGGATTATTACAGTTTCATAAGAAATAATGAATGGGACAATTTTGGAGGAAAATGGAAAGACTTCTATGAAGAAAAAATTTATGCAATGATAATAACATTGTCAAGGAAAGCAACTTTGAAAGACTATTGAATTTTGAACAATGCCATCATAAATAATAAGTCCAAAAGAATGAAAATGAAATGCGCCACTCATATGCTGACAAAGAAGGGATGAACTTATAATGAAGACAGAAATATAAATTTTCAAACATAGTTAATGTAGAAATTTGTTTTTACACTATGCAGCCATGAATTGAGGGCCGTATTAGTTTGTTTTTGTTGTTGTTGTTGTTGTTGGAATGAGGCAAGTGTGAGAAAGATAGACAAATTTTTCTAAAAAGTGAAATAAAACAAAAGATTTGTGCAAAAACTTTAAAATGTGATTTTGTGTTATATTCTTTATCTCTTGCTTAGTCATTAACTTTTCTCCATCCAAAAAACTGAAAAAATAATTCTTCTTTGCTTTTCTAAATTGTTCATGATGTGACTTTGAATGTCTAAGTCATGAATATCTGGAATTTATCTTGGTATAAAAAGTGGGGTGATTGTCTAACCCTGTGATCTCAAAGTATAGGGTGTGACCCAAGACCCTTTCAAGGGCTTCCTGAAGGAAAAACTACTTTCATAATAATAACATGTCATTTGCATTAAAATTTTTTTTTCAGGAATGAACAGTAAAATCATCTAGAGTATGTGATTTTGAATTAAAGATTTAGTTCCAAACATGAAGAATGAATTATTACTTTTTCTGCAGAACCGTGTCTACCTTACAATTGGCCAAATCTATAGATGTGACTGGACTCAGTTTGCTTGTAACCATCTGGTATTAGAACAAACTAAAAAATTTTCTTTTACTTGAATGCTTGGCAATACAAGTGATATTAAAATATTCCAAGTATTGAGGAACTGTTCTGAATTTCATAGTTTATCCAAAATCCTGTTTTGACATTTGCATTCATGGTGCAAAACAATTTGTAATATATGCTTGCAAAAATGTGACTTCTCACTTATTTGTTGTTTTGAAAAATGTAGTTATTCTCATAAAATGTTATTTGTGTTCATGTATGACTTCTTATTTTAACTGACTTGATAACTAAGTTAAATTTTTTTATCTCTTTTAATTTCTAACAGCATATATCAATAGCTACAAAGCACATAAAACAGAGCTCTTTGAAATTCTCAGTTTTTTAAAATATAAAGTCCAAAAAACTTGAAAACTGCTATTATAAATTAGATTCCTTCTAGACTACAGTCTAGATTCCCCAGTAAATCATTTATTTATTTTGGTCAATTCCTGAGTACTTTTTCCCAATAACTTGGAGGTCTTGGGCTTATTGAGCATTATATTATTCTTTATGTTTGTTTCTATAAACTTTGTTACACTGATCTCTTTTTTAAAAACTAGTACTAAATTATATCCAAGATTAGTGCTTTGTAGTCTGGTACTGATTGACCATATTTTTTCTCATTTTTTCCCACATCATTATTTTTGAGATTCTTGAACTTTCATTTCTTCATATGAATTTCTTTTTTTTTTAATTTATGGAATCTAAAACAAGCATTTCCATAACATGGTATAATTTTAAAAATGATTGCACATGAAACTGAAAATCTATTATGTATAACTTGCTAATCCTTTTAAATATACAGCAGTTATCATATAAATTTATTTTTTCTTTCCCTTCTGTCTACCCCTGATGTAGAAGTGACCACCATCAGTTCTTTCTCTGGGTGCTGATAGCATCTTTCATATGTCCTTTATAGTTGATTTGGGCATTTGTAATAGTTAAAATTATTTTCCTTTTTTGTTAATCATTTTTGGAAATAGACCTAGTACTGGATTAAATGGTATGGGGCAGTTTAATAATTCCTTGGACATAATTCCAGATTAATCTCACAATTCTGTCAACCAAGAATTAGTGTCCCAAATTTTTTTACATCCCCTCCAACATTTTCTAAGATCATTGACTTCAGTAGTATTCCATCACAATCACATAACACAATGTGTTCAATCATTTCCCAATTGATGGGTATCCCTGAAATATCCCAGTTCTTTGCCACCACAAAGAGAGCTCCCATATAAACATTTTGGAACCTTTTTCATTAATCACCTTTGAAAATAGATCTTAAATTGAAATTACTGGATTAAATGATATAGGCAGTTTAACAATTCCTTGGGCATAATTCCAGATTGATCTCACAATTCCATTAACCAAGAATTAGTGTCCCAATTTTTCTACATCCCCTCCAACATTTTTAGCTTTTCTATTCCATCATTTTAGCCAATCTGATAGTGTAAAATAATCTCTCAAATTATTTTACCTTGAGCTTCTCTAATCAATAATAATTTGAGCATTTTATATAATTTATATAATTAGAAATTGCTTTGATTTTATCATTGGAAAACTCCTGTAGTGGAAGTTACCTCTCTAGTTCTTCCTAGTGGATATGCTTTATTGCTAACAGATGTGGATTTATTTCATATATTGTAGCTTTCCTTCAATCAATGTTTTGGTTGACTTTAGTGTTTTCTATCATATCTTTAAAACTGATAACTCCCTCCTCTTTTGTCGTATTTACAGTCTTGAATTCTCTTTCTTGTAGTGTTAGTTACTATTTCTAGAAGAATGTGAAATAATAGTGACAATAATAGGTTTCTTGTTCACCTACAGGAGTTTTGTGATAAGTGAACCACAGGAAAACTCCCTGGATATTTTGGCTTGACAGGATTTGGAGGAAAATGAAGGAAAATTCACCTCTTAACTCTACTTCTTCTGAGAGTCTTGAGGCAGGTTCCTTAAATATTTTCTGGGTATTATATCTTGGGGGTTGAGTTTATTTAATAGAGTTTAGTTTCACTCTGGCTTCGTAGTCTGCTCTGTCTTGGTAGAATGATTCCTGTGGGGATTAGGCTACAGAATTCTTAATATATTTTTCTGTAGATATCATTAGTTTATTTCTTACACCAGGGTTTGTTGTTTGGTAAATAAGGTCACAATTGCCACGGAAATTTGTGTAATGACAAGTCAAGGAAGTTTATCAGGGTGAAAGTCAAGAATCTCCAGTGGATTTTGAAGGGAAAATGAATGGCAGGATTCTAGATGAGGACAGTTGTTATAGGAGGAAGGCTGATAAAGTGATTTGGGAGGTGATTGTGTGTGTGTGTGTGTGTGTGTGTGTGTGTGTGTGTGTGTGAAAGAGAGAGACAGAGAGACACAGACAGATAAAAACAGTGACAGAGACAGAGAGAGACAAACAGACAAATGTACTTTTAGACTAAGCTAAAAGCTTAGGGTAATGATTATCTTCACGCTTATTCTATCTTCTTCAAGGACAGTTTACTCAGGGAAGTAATTTTTTCTCACGATCAAGGAATCGAAATGTTGTCTCAGTGTGATGTACAAATCCAACATTTGCTTCTCCTACTTCACGAAACCTTTAGTTTGGAAGCACTAAATAATAATAAAGTCGCTTAAAATGCGAGTAATTTGAGAACTTCGTCAACTCTTAGAACGTGGGAGGGAGCGGGGGAGAGAAGGGGATCCTCTGTAACCTGAGCTCTCTGGGAAGAAATGGGAATTATGATTTCTTCTTCTAAAACTCTTTTGGATGCCATGTGTACCCAATTTTCTCACGGGATTCAAGTGCATGTACATATTGTTTCTAAGTCAAAAAAACCACCCGTCATTTACAAGATAGGGTAGACACCTTGGCTAGTCCTCAGAAAGCACAGATGAGAAGGATAACATTGTAAAACATGGGACAGAACAGCTTTTGCTTTTTGCACGCAGTCCATAGTTAGCATGGCAATGGGTCCTCCTTTAGGTGTTTAATGTAATTTAATGTAATATAATGTTAATAACCTTGTGATTTCTTCTAGGGTCCTTCCCTATATTCAATGATACTTTCAGAATCCTCTCTCCCCTTCTTTTGCTCTTCCCTGGTTTTCATTTTGATTGATTCTGTAACTTAAATGATACATGCCCTTTGAGCATGCGTCTCCATCGCCCGGGAGTCCGAGCCTCTCCTGATCTTTTCTACTTATCTGTTGGTGTCCTATATTATTCGGAATAGTAAGATTTTGGAAGGCGCAGACAAGGAGTAATTTTATTTTATTTTATTTTATTTTTAATTTTTTATTTAATAATTACTTTATATTGACACTCGTTTCTGTTCCGATTTTTTTTCCCCTCCCTCCCTCTACCCCCTCCCCTAGATGGCAAGCAGTCCTTTATATGTTGGATATGTTGCAGTATATCCTAGATACAATATATGTTTGCAGAACAAGGAGTAATTTTAAAAGACAGATGCACTGTGGCCTAAAGCAGTAAGTCCTTTGTATGTAGGAATAAGCTCAAAAAAGGATAAAGTCGTGTTTCCGCCCGGTTTCGAACCGGGGACCTTTCGCGTGTTAGGCGAACGTGATAACCACTACACTACGGAAACTAGGCCTGCAAGAGAAGGGTCATTAAAGCAGGCTCTTAAAAACGTTCAGCTAAACTAAGTTAAACTGTTTTTCCTGTGTCCATGGTATTAAAATCCCTTGTTCCCAGACTTGAGTTTGGGAAACTCTTATACCTGTTATTAGTTATTTCCTCACTACAGTCTTTTTTTTTTTTTTTTTTTAATCAGTTCAAACTCAATCTCTCAGACAAACCCGTAGATAACGAAGTCCTCTATCATACTATACTCCCCACTGCTATTCAAGCTTCCGAACTTTTTCTCTCTCCCGGGTTTGTGGCTCAGCTCTTTGAAATTCATCGCTGGATCCACAAACGCTCCTGTGCAACCCCGCGGAATCCCACTTTTGGCGGCTATTTCTCCCTCTCATTTTTAGAAAAGACGAGATACCTGTATGGAAGGATTTCGGTTCTGGAATTTGCAGGACAAATGTCCCCTGTATCACAGGGCTATGGCATCCTACTGGGGGCCTGCTGCGATCAGCAGGGTTGACCCTCATTTTTACCTGCTGTTTTGTTTGTGGAAGCTTGCATTGGATTCGCTGCTGTGAGGGTCGCAATGTGGGATAGCACCAGCGACTGGGTCACGCAGGCGCTAACTTCAAAACCGCTAATTACAAATCACTGCTCACTTTCCCCAATTCTCAGCTCCGCCAGTAACATTCTCAACAACTCGCCCTGATGTTGTGCCAACTTCTCTTAGCAAATCTCTTTGTAGAGAAACCTCTAATTTCGAAGACTGGATCTGCACGGATTGGCATTTCCTTCTTTTCCTAACATTGGATTGCTCAACTGGGTTTGTTAAGGGTAGAGGGAATTTAGTCTCTAATCCCTTGATTCCCCAACCCACAACAATTGATGAAATCACCTAATGGGGATTACAACAGAGCCGGGGAGGGAGGTTTAGGAAATTTGTATTTTGCCTGAAGGCTTTGGAAGGGCAGCTGGCGGCACTAAGAAGAATGCTGTCTATACAATCGAAGGCTTCTACAAAGCTAAGATTGCATTGCATTGCTTTGAAGGGAATTGAGACATTGCTGAAGCAGTTGTCAACTTTGAGGATTCTAATTCTCCACCAAAAGCCGGATGGAAAATAAGGAATTTCTCTTGGGTCCTTTTTTCCCCTTTCCCTTCGGGGGTTCGCATTCTGAAGCAAAGTTACTTACTTAAGCATAGCAGGGAGCAGAGACACAAATTTCGTTACCTCCCTTTCCCTATCACCAAATACACATTGAGTGTATTAATGAGTAATTAAAAGGGATAGAAATCTTTTAGATAATCTTGATCGGTATCATGAGAAGAGCAGTTTTTGATGGATTCACATTGGGCAGTTTGAGAATCTAGAGGTGGAGAAGAACAGACCCAAAGAGTCAAGTCTGCCTAGCAGAGACACTTTGAAGAAAGCGGTTGGCGGACGACA
The DNA here is from genome assembly GCF_016432865.1 of Antechinus flavipes. NCBI lineage: Eukaryota > Metazoa > Chordata > Mammalia > Dasyuromorphia > Dasyuridae > Antechinus > Antechinus flavipes. The sequence goes on along the minus strand of NC_067398.1, from coordinate 662,444,012 downwards.
AGGTAGACTTTAGAAAAGAAAGACCATGGGGTCTCGCAGTGTCGAGTACTGAATTCTCTTGTGCCTCATTATCAGTTTACTCTGTACCATTCTTCTCATTGACTCTGAGTGTTTGTAGAAGAATGTGTTACACATTGTGGGATAGAGTGCATATATTTTGCAGTTGATTTGGTCCGACTTTGCCATTTCAGTGAATGCTTTGAGCTAATTAAATCTTTTGATTGACTGTTACTGGGAAGCAACACTCCCCTTCCCCTCCTCCCTTCTCTCGGTGGAGGATCGAGTTTAAGCTACAGATTGATGAGTGCAGATACACACTCACCGTAGTAATTACCCCACTGGTGACCCAACTTTCCAGGGCTTCTGTGAAGGAGAGGATAGATCTCAAAGAGTATGTGGTATCTAGAAGAGAAGGAAAATAATCATTACTATTTAGAGATAGGGAGAGAGCATTGGATGTGAGAGAAGTAGAGAAAGCTGAAAAGGAGGACTTGTGCATAGGAGAGTTGTGATTTTCCAAATAATATCTAGTCCTCCCATTCTTCACTCTCAAAGAAAAAAAAACTTTACAAAGACTTTATTGTAGCTACTGAAAGAATCTTTCAACCAAACCAAACCAAACCAAACCAAACCAAACCAAACCAAACCAAACCAAACCAAACCAAACCAAACCAAACCAAACCAAACCAAACCAAACCAAACCAAACCAAACCAAACCAAACCAAACCAAACCAAACCAAACCAAACCAAACCAAACCAAACCTTGAAAAATAGAACCTGTTTCTTATGGAGACGAGGTGGCCGAGTGGTTAAGGCGATGGACTGCTAATCCATTGTGCTCTGCACGCGTGGGTTCGAATCCCATCCTCGTCGTCTGTCTTTACAGAGGTTTTTGATAATTCGTACTTCAGCTGTCCTGCAATTTCTCGTAGCCCTTAACTAGAAATAGCATTTCCCCAAGGGAATGTTGTACAAAAATACCTGAAGAACCAAAACCTTCATTTCTCCTTCAACTTAAACATTATACGCTCTCATGCACCCAAGAGCAGTTGGTTAAGATCTTCAGTTTCTTTGGTTTCTTCTTAGCAAGTAATCCAGACATCTGCCCTTCTTAGTTTCCCCTTTAATAATTTGTCAATGCATACATTTTCTGAGCCTTTGGTGAAAAGGTGAAAATAGAGAGACATAAAGTGGGGAAGGAGTGGAGGAGATTGAAGAATGTTGTTTTCGAAAACTGCCCATGAAGAAGATGATGTTATTAGGTACTATAAAGCTGGAAAGCATAAGTGTATCAGGGAGAATTTGTGCTTTATGAGACAAGTACGAAGTTGGATTAGTTCGAGAAAACTTTTGGCTTTAATAAGTCCTCTAGATTAGAGACTGTGATAAATGATAGAGACTTGTATGAGGAAAAAAAAATAAGCACAGATATAGGCTCATTATGTCTTAAAAGAAATGACATTAATACCTGTTGTAGTCGTGGCCGAGTGGTTAAGGCGATGGACTAGAAATCCACTGGAGTTTCCCCGGTAGGTTCGAATCCTACCGACTACGTGTTGTGAAGCTGCTTCTGCGGTTAGTCAGATGAGGGATTTTATCAATTCTTTCAAGAAGCAATAGTGGTCTAATGTATTTATTCAAGTCTTACACGTCCGGCACTTAAAGACCTCTGTTGATGATGACCATCAAGTCAATACCTTTCCTGTGTCTCAGTTTCCACATGTGGAAAATGGGTATACACTCGGTTTCCAGGGTTGGCATGAGGATAAATATTGAGAGAAGAACGGCAGGGTTTGTTATACTTTAGATTTTATACTGTACAAATGTTAGCTATTACAAAGTCATAGATGGAATTCTCATCAAATTTGCCAAAGACAACTAATTCACTGGGAGATAGATAATATAGCTAACGCAGCGTATGACAGAGTTGGGATCCAGAAGGATCTTGATAAAGAAGAAAATTTTGGGTGAGTCTAATAAGATGAAATTCAATAGGTTTTAAATTCAGTAGGTCTTACCAAAGAAAAAACTTTAATGAGAAAGAAAAAATTGAGCTTTGACTTAGTGAACATACAATTTAAACTTGATTGACCACTTAGTAAAGATTTTCAGTTCAAATAAGGAAATGAAATAAAACCATTTTTAAAAAAATGAAATTGAAAGAACCTGTCACATGGACTTGATTTGGAGTGGAAATACTTCTCCCTTCGCTATCCTTAAAAGTACCCTTTTTTACTTTTATGAAGAAGCAGTTGACGAAGTATATGTTAGCAATTCTTTGACTTTAAATACGCTGCCTCCTTTCTTTCCTGATATATTGAAGTTCACGATTTAGGTCCACATTTCTGCCCCTCGCCTAGAATGTTCTCTCTTCTTATCTATAATTTTGAAATGTCTAGTTCTCTTGAAGAATGAGATTACATAATCATATACTTCACTTCTTGATAGTACTATTCTTAGATTTAGATAAGCTGGCTGGGGTTTCAATATTAGATGGCAGAAATTCTTCTCCCATAATAACCCAATCTGAGATGGGAAATTGTTTTCCTTTTTGCATTTTTGTTTGTCCTCTCTCCTTCACAATGCCTTTACTTAATGGTCCAGACAAGTTATGGACGATGGACATATATTTTAATAGCAATAATACATAGTTTGAAGGCTAAGACCAGGGGTAAGCAGAACAGAAGAGCGTATAATCGGACTCACAGCCAGGGGAGGGTACTTGGATAGATTTTCGAGACTGTCATCTGGACTCTGAGCCCTTCATCTGAAGCTAGTCACGTTCTCATCTCTCAGCTCCTCTCTGGTTTCTTGTTCACATTTTTCTCAGGAATTTTCCGATACGAGTTTCTCCATGGTCTTCAGTGATCACTTAAAGAAAAAGAGAAAAGGATTCTGGATCCAGTGCTGGGACTTGCATTCGATTGGAGATTGTTGCAGAGAGAATTTAAAAAATTGGCCAAGATTTCAGCTTCCTATCTGTGCCATTTTTGTTTCAGGACTCTACTCATTGCAACATCAGAGTCCTAGTTTCAAACCCCTCCATTGTTGTTTATAAATATACCCAGCGACAAATATTAATGGAAATACTACTCGTTGCTAACGTAAAGCACTATTATTAAGCGCTGGGCGACACCCAAAACAAATTTTAAAATGCCAAAGCAGTCTGTTAACAAAGCAGTTAGAATACGGACTTGGAAT
>NC_067398.1:660910811-660943311 GCF_016432865.1 Antechinus flavipes | reverse complement strand
GGGGGCGGGGTGGAGAGTGGAGGGATGCTGAGGCAGGAGGACTCCGTGCTGCTCTCAGCCCCAGCAGCTGCCCTGGGACCCGAAGAAGGGGCCACAGCCTCAATTCTGAGGGGGCTAAGCCCTCGCCCTCTGAGACCTGTCTCCATGAGGAGGCATAAGCTGCAGCATGGAGCGGCTGAGCAAAAAAAAGGGACAGACTGCCCAGGCTCGGGACCCAGGCTGACAGTTCAAATGAATCCCTTCCAAGGTGTGACTCCAGAGCTATGTGAAGCGGGGTTAGGTCGCCCAGGTGATCCTCTGGTTCAAGGTGGCCTGTGATCCTCTCTTTTCCAGCCTGGGTTCAGGGCCAGGGGATAGGGCTCAGCTGAGCCTCTGGGTGCCCGGGGAAGCCACAGGACAGCCGAAGGTTTGGGACACAGAGGCCTTTCAAAAGAGAGATTCTTTCTCTCTGTCTGCATGTGCTTGGGTGTGACGGGCATGGGCACCTTTGGGTCCGACTGTTTTATGGATCTTTTCTCTGTGTGTCTGTTTTTCTATATGTATGTATATGTGGGGAGAACTCATTTTTGAGCTAGCCCTCCCCCCCACTTCTTAATTCCCCAAATTGCTTCTCAGTGAAATCCTGGTATCCAATCCCACCTCTCTCCCTTTCCCCTTGCAGACCAGATCCCCAGGATGAATTACTTCTTCCTACACGCCCCTTCCTCCCCCAGCCCTGCTCCAGGCTTTAGTGCAGCTGTCTGGGGGAATCACAGGTGGATTCCGGTGTCAGGTGACCTTACAATGGCTACTCTTGTTCCTCAGCTCCATCAGGGTCTCCAGGGACTGGGGCCAGCTCCCCACCCCGAAGACCTGGCAGACCAAGCCGCGTCAGCTGTGTCCTTCCGCGTGTTCCCCAAGGGCAGGGGTGTGGCCAGAGAAAAAGGGCTGAGGCTTTCTTTCCTGAACAGCAGTTGGGACAGTGTGAAGGGCCTCATCCCACACCAGGGTCCCCTTCTCTCTAGCTTCTATCGGTGTCAGAATATCTGTACTTGACTCCAGCCTCAGCACTTGCTAGCTGTGACACTGAGAAAGGCATTTTTCTGTAGCTCCGTTTCCTCCACTGTAAAATGGATATATTAATAATCATACAATCCATTCCATATAGGACAGTGATGAAGAAAATGTTTTGTAGACTTTAATTCATTAGATTGTGAGTTCCAGGAGAGAAGGGACTATCTTTTGCCTTTCTTTGTATCCTCAGGGCTTAGCACAGTGCCAGAGACATAGCAGGAACTTAATAAATATTTATTGACTGATTTTAGAGATAGATGTTATTATGATTATCATTACAGAGACAATGAATAGATCCAAAGCTGCCCTTGAACTATGTCAATAAAATCACAAATCCAGTCTGTATTTCTGTCCAATAATTAATGGAAGATGATTCTGAGACCCTAGCTTTGTCTTTAGCTCCTCCTTCCACTAATTCTTTTCTCAAGTAGTTCAAAAGAGGCTAACAGTCTCCCTGTCGTTCCCCAGGATTGCTGCCTTGTGAACTAGAAAGAAGCTTGATGTGGGAGCTGGGAAACAGTTTCTAGCTGTAACTACCACTAAGCTTTCTTTGTGTAAAGTTTCCCCTCTCTGGGTCTCTCTTTCTCCATTTATAAAATGAAAAAAATCTGTTAGATAGTAACACTTTGCATCGATATTGTATATAAGGGTGAGGACTGATTGTGTAAATCAATCAAAACACTTGTCCTTAAAGTAAGAGATAAGATGCAGTGTCCTGATACATTTATCATGTGAGATTTATAACTTGATTATTCATTAGGTATGAAGAATAATAGCTAGTGTTTCTTTAGCACTTAAGGGTTTGCAACACATTTTATAAATAAACATCTCATTTTATGCTTAACAAAAATCCTGGGAGTTGGGTGCCATTACTAACTTCTTTTCACAAATGAGGAAACTGAGATAAACGAGTTAAGTGATTTGTAAAGCTAGTAAATGTCTGAGATAGGATTTGAACTAGGTGGTGCAATGGAGAGCATACCCAGTCTGGAGTCAGGAAGATTTATTTTCATGAGTTCAAATCTGGTCTCAAGTACTTACTAGCTGTGTGACTGAGTAACTTAATCCTGTGCATCTCATCTGTAAAAGGATCTGGAGAAGGAAATAGCCAACCATTCTAGTATCTCTGTCAAAAAAACTGCAAATAGAGTTATAGAGAATCAGACATGACTAAATAACCACAAAATTTCTTGACTTCTGGTCTATATTTTATCAACTATAACATCTAGCTGTCTCTAATGTCTGGATACCTCCCTAGTACAACAGGAAACATGTTTGAACTGGTGGAGGGCCTTGATGGTGTCCTTTCTATAAGTACCAAATCTATATAAAACTATCAAGCAAGTTAGAATAAGAGAGTCCGTTAAGCTGCAAGTTAGGAAGGAACATTTCCTCCTCTGCAGAGTCATCTGGGTCAGGAGAGGAGGAGACCATCATGGTCTAAAATCTCTCTTTCTCCTTGGTTGTGAACTTCAAAGGATCTAGAAAATCTTGACTTTTCATTTTCTCATTGGCATACAGCAGCATTCCCAGAAGAGCTGACATCAGTGTCTGCATCAGGATCCATGGATAGACTGAATGAAGATTCAAGAGTCTAAAAAGAAAAATAAACTAAATCACACCCAAGGGAAATGTCTTGAAGTTCCAGCAAAAGGATTTCTGGGAACTGAGTTATCCCTTTGTCACAAGTGTTCTTTCAGCTGGAAAGAACGCTTTCTGTTGGATGTTTTATATACTATATGAAGACTATCCTAGATTTCAAGGAGGTCATGTTTGTAAATAACTACTCAAAAGAACGAATTAAATCTGGCCAATTATTATCTGTTGAAATTTGGGAAGCACACTTCTGGGAGCTTTTGAGCTGTAACATTATAAAAGACACCCCACAATCACTCAACTTCTGAGAAAATATGCAGCCAAGTCTTGGGGTTCTGAGAATAACACCAGAGTCTACTTGAATTAAACATGTTTTTCTTTTCTCTGCACATTAGAACTCAATGTTTTGTCCCTCCAAAATATCTATCCATATTAGTCATGTTGTGAAAGAATAATCAGAACAAAAGAGAAAAACCATGAGAAAGAAACCCCCCCCCCCAAAGTGAAAATATGTGCCTTCATCTGCATTTACATTCCATAGTTACAGTCCATAGTTCTTTCTCCGGACTTGGATCGAATTTTCATCATGAATCTTTTAGAATTGTCTTGGATCACTGTATTGCTGAGAAGCATTAAGTCTATTATAGTTGATCATTGCACAATATTGGTGTTAATGTGTACAGTGTTCTCCTGGTTCTGCTGACTTCCCTCAGTATCCAGATAAAAGATGTGTTTTAAGGTACTTTCCTTTCACTACAAGTATGAGGTGGATTAGATGGCGTGGCTTGATAAATAGTGTAAGAATCAAAATCAGGAAGACCTGTATTCAAATCCTGCCTCAGATATTTATGAGCAGTGACCCTGGGCAAACCATTCACTTTGTTTCTTCATCTATAAAATGAGGAGGTTGGACCAGATGCTTCTGAAACCTCTTCCATTTCTAAATCTATGATCCTTACAGATGAAAGAACTGAGAGTCGGAGAGAGGATGTGAATGGGAATAAATGGAGGGCCCTCAAATGCCTCACTCCCACTTCTCTTGACTTCAAAGGTAGGGCTCCTTCTCTTCTCTACCCCTTCCCATGACTGCCTTTCCTGGTTGGGGAGGCTTGGACAAGGAGAATGAAGGTTCAGGCTGCTTCCATGAGGACTAATCCATGCAGCCATGACAAGTTAGGGGAGATCTTCTGGAAGGGTATTTGAAGGCCAGAAGATGGTAGTGCTTTCAATAGGTTGTACAGTGGTATTAAATGGTACATTGGACTTAGAGTCAAGAACACGACTTCAAATCTTGCCCCAGAATTTATTAGCTATATGACCAAGTAATCTCTTCTAGTCTCAGTTTCCTCATTTGTAAAAAAAAATGTAAAAAAAGATGATAATATGAGAGTCAAATGAGATAACACACATAGGACATATTGAAAATTGTAAATTCATATATAAATACTAGCTATTATTTTTATTATGGAAACCAGGTGTTCCCCTTTCTCTTTCCTCAGTGTTCCACTCTTTAGTTAGTTAATTAGCTAATATGCATCAATCACTGTGCTAAGTTCTTGGAATACAGATAGGAAAAAGGAAGCTGATCCCTGCCCTCTGTGAGCTTAAAATCGAATAGAGAAAGGAAATACACAAAAGGAAGCTGAAAGGGGATGGGAATGGGAAGCTGGGAAAAAAGAGATGATGAGAAGTCCAGAGGGGTACGGCTGGATGGTAAATGAAGAGATGCTTGACCTGGATCCCCTCCTGAGTGGAGGTCCTGGCAGGAGTCCTCCACCCTCCCATCAGAGGGAGAGTCCAGGGCAGAGGGTACTGATGAGGTGTGAGTTCCAAAGGTGAAGTGATTTTGCAGGATGAAAAAGCTCCTGGGGTATAACAAGGAAATCAAAAGGAGCACAGCCAGGTGGGAAATCTCTGCAAGATAAAGTAATGGGCACCTTTAAGGTGAGGAGAGCAGGGGCTCCCGTAATGTGGAGGAGGGCCAGATGATAAGCAGATGGGGCTCTCCTGGCCCCTCCTCTTTCTCTTTACCCCACTCTCCAGCCAAGATGATCCCCTGGGCCTGAGAACAAGGCCACCTCTGACCTTTCTTCCATAATCCCTCTTTGTGGGCCTAAGAGCTGAGAAGTCATCTTTGAGAGTCATCTTGGGAAATAACAGAATCACTGCTACCATGTCAGAGTTTGGGGCAGGGGGAGGGAACTTATTCCAAACCATTCGTTTTACAGAGAAAACTAAGGTCAGAGAAATTAAATAACTTGCTGAAGATCATACAGTGATTTAGGGGCTGGGCAAGGCCCTCTGAACTAGGGTTCAGTTAAAAAAGACCTTTTCTTTGCCCTTTCTCTCTCTCTTCCTCCCACTGTTCCTGCTTGCCCTTCCAAGGAGTAAACCTTACACTACTTGGTGCTCATGGGAAGTCGTTTCTTCTCTGCCCACACAATCCCCTTACCTTCTTCTTAAAACATAGAATATCAGATGTAAGAAGAGACCTTAGGACAGAGCTTCAAAATTGGGAAAGACCTTTGAGAATAGACTGTAAGAGATAGAATGTCAAAGCTTGGAGATCTTTAGATAGTCAATTAGCATTTTAAAATTTTTATAGTATTTTTTTCAGTCAACAAGTATCTGCCTTTTCTCCTTCCCGTGCCTCCCCCTCCCCCAAATTGAGAACAAAAGAAAAACAAAGCCCTGTGACAAACATATAGTTTAGTCAAATTTCAACATTGGCTACCCCACCCTCAATTTTATTTTGCATTTTATGTCTTTTAGCTTTCTGACTAGAGACAAGTAATGTGTTTCATCATTAGCCTCCTGAAATTATGCTAACTAGAAAATAGTTAGCACTTACTGTATGCCAGCAGCTCTGTGCTAAGTCCTGGATATAGAAAGGCAAAAGACAGTTCCTCTTCCTAAGGGATTCCTAAGGAGAACATACAATGTCAGAGCTGGAATAGCCCTTAGAACATAGAATGTCAGAACTAGAAGCGATTCAGGAACAGAGCTGGCAGCTCAACTCTTTCCAAAGGGCCAGGCAATTCCTCATATAACAAGCTACTTTTCTGGAAAAGTTGGTTATGAATAAGGAGGCTCAAAGAGAGAGGAGGGGGAGGTAGGACCAAGTTTAAGACTTAGTGCTGAACAATATTGTAAAAATGATCGGTTGTGAAAGACTTGGCTACTCTGATTAAGAGAATGATCCAAAATAATTCCAAAGGACCCATGGTGAAAAATGCTATCCCACTCCAGAGAGAACAGATGAACTCTGAGTGAACTCTGAGACTGAAGCATACTTTTAAAACTTTATTTTTTTTTGTTATGTGGGTCTTTTCTTTCACAACATGATTAATTGAAATATGTTTTACATGATTTCATATGTATAACCAATGTGCCTTCCCATGGAGTGGGGGAGAGATGAGAGAGAAATAATTTAGGATTCAAAATTTTAAAAATTCCTTTTTTCCCCAATTACATGTAAAGACAATTTAGACATTCATTTTAAAAAATTGAGTTTGAGATTTCCTCCCTCCCTGTCTCATTTCCCCTCTCCCTGAGGCGGTAAACAATATGGAGATTGATGTCTTATATGCAGGAAAAGGGACATTGGATTTTGTCCTGGTCAGACCACATATAGAGGTTATACATGTGTAATCGTGTAAAATATATTTCTATTTGTAAAAGAAGACACAGACCAAACAAAAATAAAAACTTCATCAAAAAATAAAGTGAAAAACCTTATGCTTGATCTGCATTCACACTCCATCAGTTTTTCCTCTGGATGTGGATAACATTTTCTATTGTAAGCCCTTTGAAATTGTCTCAGATCATTGTATTGCTGAGAATAATTAAGTTATTCAGAGCTGATCATCATACTATATTGCTGTTACTATGTGTAATTTTCTTCTGGTTCTGCTCACTTCACTTTGCATTAGTTCATATAAATCTTTACAGGTTTTTCGAAAATCAACCTGTTTGTCATTTCTTATAACACAGTGGTATTCCATTACTATCATATTCCATAATTCAGCTATTCCCTGATTGATGAGCATCCCCATAATTTCCAATTCTTTGTCACTACAAAAAGAAGTACTATAAATGTTTTTGTACAAATACTCCTTCCTTCCCTTACATCCTAACTTTTTTATCTCTTTGGGATACAGAGCTTGTAATGGTTTTGCTGGATGAAGGTTATAGTTTTATAGCCAGAACTCAAAAAAATGTAAACTAAATGTCAAAAAATTTCCATGTAATTGGGAAATGCTTAATGACGTAAATAAAAATGTGTTTATGCTTTATATTTTATGCAATATATACTACCATGTCAGAGCTTGAAGGAGGGGAGGGAAACATTCCAATCATTCCTTTTACAGAGAAAACTAAGGTCAGTGAAATTGAATAACTTGCTGAAGATCATACAGTGATTTAGGGGCTGGGCAAGGCCCTCTGAACTGGGGTTCAATTAAAAAAGACCTTCTTTTTGCCCTTTCTCTCTCTTTTCCTTCCGCTGTAGGAGCAAACCTCACTACTTGGTGCTCATGGGAAGTCATTTCTTCTTTGCACAGTTACCTTTGCCCATACAACTCCCTTACCTTCATTCTTCTTAAGATATAAAATATCAGAAGTAGAAGAGAACTTGGAACAAAGCTTCAAAACTGGGAAACACTTTTGAGAATAGACTGTAAGAGATGGAATTATGATTCCATCTCATATATGATATTATTATATTTTTATATATGTGATATGATTTATATTTTATAATATATTTTAAAAGGAGTAGGTGCTGGGCCCTTGTCCTAGAGCAGATTGGTGAGGCAGTCAGTGCTACTAACTCTAGAGAGAAGCCTCAGACTCTGGGGGTAGGAAGGGGTGAAAGAAAGGAACACTATGGACACACTGCTATAGCACACAATCCATATGTCCCAAGACTTATGTAAGTCTGAAAAATCTCAATTCCTCTAGCCCTAAACCATTGAGTAGAGTTCAAACTGAGGCAGTGGAGTGATTTGGTATCCCTAAAAAGCTAATTTGGTTTTCAGGAGATTGATATGTTATCTCAGGAAAAGAGACTTTGCCCCAGCCAGACCACATCTGAAGGACTCTATTCATTTCTGGGCCCCACAAATTAGCGCGCCCTCAGAATGATGAGGAAGTTGGAGATGGAAGTACTTGGGAGACCTAGCCTAGAGCATTTGGAGGAATGTGCTAGCTGTTTTCAAACATTTGAAGGAAGATGTGGGACATGCAGAAGAGGGACGTTTCTCTTGGCCACTTGCAGGCAGAATTATGAGCATTTGGCAGGGTGGAGTGAGGGAGAAGTTGCAAAAGAAACAGATTTTGGCTTAGTGGCAAGAGAAACTTCCTGACTAGAGCTATACAAAAATGGAATGGTAGTGAGTTATCCATCCCTGGAGGTCTTCAAGTGGAGGCTGGATGATCACTTGTTGGGGATTATGTAGAAGGCCTCCTGCTCAAATATTTGACTGTGAAACTCTAATATTCCTAGCTTTTTGGTGACTTCATTTTCTTCCTTCCTCACTCCTCTAAATTCACCTTCTACTGCTCCCCTATATGCACCTTTTATTTCACTTAGGTCAATCTCTCCACTAAGCCTATGAATGGCAGACTCATTCTCACTTCTTCATTACCAGTCCTAATTAGGAGGCATTACCCTGCCTTCTGGAATCATCTCCACTTCCTCTTCTTTTATCTAGATATTGTCTGAACTTTAGAGATGAGCTCAAATTCCAAATATTCCTGGAAGCCATCGATGACCATAGGAATTTTTACTTTCCTTAGGATCCAACCATTTTGGCTCAACTTTACATAATTCAGTATATTTGAGTATACCCAAATACTCAAATTCTTTTTTCCCCCTGAGGCAATGAGGGTTAAGTGACTTACCCAGGGTCTCACAGCTAGGAAGTGTTAAGTGTCTGGTGTCAGATTTGAATTCAAATCCTCCTGACTTCAGCGGGGGTGGGGGGGTGCTCTATCCACTGCGCCATCTAGCTGCTCCAAATACTCAAATTCTTAAAAAAATAAATGGTAAGAAAAGTTTTTACATGTAATTGGGAAATTCTTAATGAAATAAAATCCATTTTATGTTTTATATTATATGCAATACACATATATGATATAATTTATACTTTATAATAAAAGGACTAGGTGCTAGACTCTTGTCCTAGAGCAGATTGATGAGGCAGTCAGTGCTATTGACGCTACAGAAAAGCTTCAGACCTTGAGGATAGGAGGAAGTGAAAGAAAGGAACACAATGGGCACACTACTATAACATAAAATCTCCTGTGTCACATACTGCTCTCTGATTGTTTCACATTTATGAATTTTGTCTCTCCAGCTGGAAAGGGAGCTCTCTGAGGACAGGGGACCAAATCTTGTCTTTCTTCTGCTCCTTATCACCCCTCCCCTGATTGTAGCCTGGCACACAGTAGTTACTCAATTTATCCTTGTTGATTGATTGATGAACATTCCCACCCCCAAAGTGCCATCTGGAACATGTTTATTTTTGAAATGAAAATTAATTTTGTTTTGAGAACTTCACAACGGCACTTGTAAAGATTGGAGACATTCTAAGTCGGCTTGAAAATCATTTCTTTATCTCAGGCATGGAGAATTTTCAGATCTTTGACTGAATCCAATCCTTGATATAACTTTTGCTGACCACAACTATAAATGAATAACCAAGAGCACATGCCCCATTTGTGTCTACAGTAGCAAAAATGCAACAAGATTTTAGCCAGAATTTCTATTTAAAAATTTTATTATCCTATGCTTGATAAACATCAAAAGACATTAAATATTTCCAATTATAACCAGCAGAAATAGAATTGTGCATTTCTGTTATATACGTCTTGCTTTAAAAAAAAAAAAAGTAATATATTCAACACATTAGTGCTAAATCTGCCCAGTTTATCTGTGTCTTCCTCTGAAAATTCTCCCATTCTCTTCTATGCATTTGTAAAACGTTTCATTAATATTCTTTTCTTTATTTGGGGATAATGATGGGAAAATGGGGCTTACCATCACTCTAGAAAAGCAACATGGCATAGTGAACAAAGAGCTAGGCAGCCTCAGGAAGAGCTAAGTTCAAGTCTTGCTTTTGACATAAAATTGCCCCACGATCCTGGTTAATCTCTTAACTTCTTCATCTGTAAAGTGGGAATAATAATAGCACCTACCCCATTCAGGGTAGTTGTGAAGATCAAATAAAACATAATTTTAAAGTACTTCATAGTGCCTGGTACATAATAAGCATTATATAAATATCAGCAATTATTATTATTCCCAATGATGTAAGGAATACTTACAATATACTTATACAATACTTACAATAATTTTAAAATACTTAGCAGAGTGCCTGGCATCTTCACACTCACTATATTTAACTGGTCTCCTGGGTTTATAAACAGGAGGCTAAGTTTGACTCATCTCTCCTTCAGGTCTAATAAAAAATTGGTTAGTGGGTCATATCAATTCAATAAGACAATAAATCGACAGAAAACTTATGAAACACTTACTGTGTGCCAGGCACTATACATACTATGTACTGGGATTACAAGAGCCAAGAATTATTTACATTTTATCTCAGCAGCAAAGGATCACAAAGGTTATGGTATTAGAGCTAGAAGATATCTTAGATGTCATATAATTTCAACCTCAATTTTTACAGAGGCTCAGAAAGGTTAAATTGCTTTTCTCCAATCTTTCCCCTTCTGTCTATTCCGATTGCCACACCTTAGTCTAAGCCCCAAATTCTGTTTACCTAGTCCTTAGTCATTGAATGGGTGTTGCCTCAGATAAGAAGGAAAAACCTAATTTTAAAAGACCAAGATCACCCACTGCATCCTGGATTATGGCCAGTAATATTGACTTATCTTGCCACTGGACTTTGATGATTCTGAGAGAGTGAGGCTGATGACTCTGCACAGCTCTTCTTCACTTAAATCCAATTCATACCCAAGTCAAAACATCAGCCTTGTGATTTCATTGATCCTCTTTGAGAACAATTTTGAACAACAAATCCAAACCCTCTTTAGTACTTCCTTGGACAATTTCAATTGTCCTTTAATAAGTTTTTATTGATACGACATTATTATCAACACAGGTTCCCATTTCAATTCTTTCCTCTCTTTAACAGATCTGGCTGAGTCATTCCTCAACTGAAAATTCGGTACCGGTTCCCTATGGCTTAAGAAGGGAAGGACAAATTTCTTTCTCCAGCATTCCAACACCCCCATAATCAGCCATTGTCTGCCTTTCAAACCTAAACTCACCACTATGTATGAGGTATATGCTTTAACCTATAAATTTTGTGTCAAAGGCTCCCTCCTGTCAGGAAAAAAATAAGTAGGTTTGAGGAGACTTTGGATGTACCCAAATGATCTGAGAACTTCAGTATCTGATGCTCTACCCCTATGATATAGTTATCAGCTCCTTTTTGAACATACCGACTCCTAAGGCTCAAAACATGAATAGATTTACTTAAGGTAAATCCAGTTAAGGTTAACATCCAGTTGGGGATGGCAACATGGCTTATAGAGGATAGAACATTGACCTGAGAAGACTTGACTCTAAAATTTGCTATCAGTGTGACTTTGGGGGAAGATGTTTTTGCAGCTCTTTCAGATAATGAGTTAAGGATGAATTGGAATCTCAGGGGGTAGAGGGATCAGTGAACTCATAGATCCTTAATATATTGCCATAATGGAAATTAGCGGGATTCTTGTCAGAACCTACAGAAAATAGCAATAGTCATCATCTTTCAGGGTGACTTGTACAGTCTTAATTAAAAAGATTGCTTTGAATCTAGGTACTTGGGAGGAGCCCCTATCTCTTCTAATTTTCTTTCAGTTCCTTCTATTCCCTCAACATTCAACTTATCCAAAGACATTTCTGAAAACATCAAAAAGATAGAAGCCATGTACTATTCCCAGCACCTAAAAGGGATTTGTAATCCCATTGATGTAAGTACCTTACATTCCAGTCCAATGGAACAATATTCCTTCCCCTGAACATGTCCTGGGATTTCCCAGCTAATCAATGCCAGAGTCTGTGTTAAGGCGTTAGGGATATAAAAGCAAAAAATGAAATTGCCCCTACCCTTGTTTCATTGTAACCTGTGCCTATGATATCCCTCTCTCCTTCCTCTCTCTACCTGATAAGACCCATTTCAAATGTTATGTCCTCCAGGAAGTCTTCCCAGATGATTCTCCCCTCCCTTTTATTGAGATTACTCTTTCTTCTTGAATTCCTGGATTTTCTCCCTATAGGGTATGTATTGTGTACAATTGTTGTTGGTGTTTGCATTTTATGCTATATTAAACTGGGAGCTCTCCAAGACCAAGAACTTTGTCTTATTTAAACTTTAGAAGATAGTAATAATAGCTAATATTTATATGATGCCTAGTACGTGTACAAATATTATCTCATTTGATCCTCACAACTCTCAAAGCTAGATGCTTTCATTAGTCCCATTTTATTGCTGAGAAAACTGAGGTAGAGATTAAATAAATGGTTTATTCAAGGTCATACAGCTAATAAGGGCCTGAAGCAGGCTCAGTGTTCTATCCATTGCATCACCTAGTTGCTCCATATTAAGAGCTAACATTTATATAGTGCCTACCATATGCCAAGCACTTTACAAATATTATCTCATTGGAATGTAACAGCAACTCTGTTTTTTTTTTTTTTTTACATTTTATTTCCATTTTACAGCCGAGGAAACTGAGATTAAGTAATTTTCCCAGCATCACACAAGTAGTAAGTGTCTGAATCCAGATCTGAGTCTTCCTGACTTTAGACCTGACACTCTAGTCACCAATCACCTAACTGCCCTAGTATCTCATTTAATTCTTAGTTCAGTGCTTCTGTACACATTAAGTACTTAATGAATATTAAGTCAATTGTATTGAATTGAATTTTTCTCCCTGTGACTTGTTTTCTCCCTTCTCCTTCATTTTCCCTTCTCTATTTTTCTCCTTTAGTTAACCATAACATCAGATTGAAGTATCTTTTTTCCCCGTATGTATTGAATAAAATTTCACATTCTCTAGTCAAAATTGTAAGCATTCCAGTCTCTCTGTGTGTCATGATCTTTCTCTGTTTTGTGCTCTCCCTGTCTCTGTCTCCCTTTCCTCCCATCATTCTCTCTCTATATATGTGTCTATCTGTATTTCTCTGCCTCTCTCTGTACATCTTTCTCTGCCTCTTTGTCTCTCTCAGAAAGACTCCAACCTAAATCAAGGAGCTTTTAATTTATGATGGTCCTCAATCAATTTTTTCCCTTTAATGGGTAAATGGTTCTAATAACAGCAAGGGTTTCCTCCTCTCATTCTAAATATAGTCTTAACCATGCTCCAGACTCCAGGGGGGCTCAGACCTCTGTTCTCCCTGTCCTTTCAATGGGGTCTCTAACAACCTTCAGCCTGGAATTTGGCTCTGTCCCAGACCAAAACTAAGGGCTGGCCACGTAATTGTGTTCATCATCTGCAATGCTGGATTCACTTACCATCCTGTTGTCAGGAGAAATTCCCTGGGCCTAATTAAAACTGAGTGCACACACCACTGATTCCCCTGGGAGGGACTCGGCTTCCGCCTCCCATCAGAATCCAGAGCATAAAATGATGTTCACACGTTGGGGCAGAGAGCCAATTCCCTCAAGAGCCTAGTGTTTCTTGTGCTCATTCCAGACCCAAGGAGTCAAACAGAAAAGCCATAAAGCTACCCTAGACAAAAGGCAGGGTTTTGCTCCCCATTCATGCTCTTGTCCCTTCTGGAAGGAATAAACTCTCCAACAACCACAGTGGAGCGTGTGAGCTCTCCTCTCGACACGTGCTGAAAAGTGAGTGGATCTGGACTTCAGAGGATTGATGAGAGAGGCAAGTCTACCTCTTGGCAGAAAGATAGTGGGCTAGAGGTATAGAAAGAGGCATGCATTTTAAGACGGGCAAATATGGTTATTTATTTTCTTGGTAACAATTCTGAAAGAAAAGAAGAAGATATTGGAAAATTCCAATGATGTCTTAAAAAATAAAAGTATCAGTGAAAACATTTTTCAAAATCTAAGTGTTGGGAACCAGTGTGGTATAGCATTGAAAAAGCATTGATTGGGAGTCAGAAAACCTCGGTTCTAGCCCTTGTTTTGTCACTCTATTCTCTTAAACAAATCCTTTCACCACTTTGGACCTCAGTTTTCCTCTCTTTAAAATAATGACATGAACTAAATGATTTCTAAGTTCTAACATTGTTGAAAAACATAGAAACACAAAGGATAACTTGATAATTGGGAGTCTGGATGGCTCAAAAGAATACATACATCCCAAGTGATGAATGAAGAAAAGTAAGGTGCCGATGTTTGCAGTAACTTGAATGATGTTTGCATCTCCTTAGTGGTGTTGGTAATGGTGGTTTCTAATTGATGATGATGGTGATGATGAAGATGCGATCATGGTGACTGGTAATGATAGTATTCATAGTCATTAATGGTGATTATGATGGTGACAATGACAATAACCAGCATACATATATATACATAGTCTAAGGTATTTTATAAACTGAGGCAGACAAGTTAAGTGATTTGCCCAGATTCATATAGCCAGTGTCTGAGGAAGAATTAGAATTCAGGTCTTCTTGACTCCAGATTCTGGAAGTACTATCCACTGCACCACTTTTCATTAACCATTCCTTCCAGTTGAGCTCAAAACCTATCCGTGGAAGCATCCCCACTCCTGAAAGTTGTTACACAGCAGGGAACAAGATAGAAATACCAGTGAGGGGCAGGATGGAAACCTGCCAACTCTGGCCCATCTGTGACTGGGAGCTATTTCCTACGGGGCTAGAGTCAGCCAGATAAAACTGATCTATTGGATGTTGCTGAGCTCCTGATGACCTCAGCTTGTTAGTGAGAGCCAGGCAGAAGGGGCTGCAAACCAATTCTGGACACAGGGCACGTTTTTATTCATTTATATATAGACGAGTGGAGCTAGAGCAACTGCTTTTCTGGCAGGTATTAAACACCAGCTGTGTGTGCACATGTGGATACAAATGAAACTCTGTCCTCTGAAGTTTAGAGGGGGGGGGAAGATAAGGAAAATACAGGACCCAGTTCCTGCCCTTGGAGAGCTTTCAGTTGGGGGGGTCACAAAACAATTACATTAAAAATTTATTAGACATTTACTGTATATAAAGCTTTGAATTAGGGTCTGAGGACATACAAGATAAAAATGAAGCAATCTGGGCCATAAAAAGGTAAAAGTTCTAGTGAAGATGGTGGTAATTTGAAGAAAATTTTATACCAGTAAGTAAATATAGCATGCTTATAGAACAATACAAAATAATTGAAAGAAGAGTACTAAAACTGAGGTGGGGTGAGGCGGTCAGGAAAGGTTCTCTATAGCAGATGGTCCATGAACTAGAGATTCTATGAGGAAGATATGAGAAAGAAATGCATTTTAAATACAGAGGACCATTTGTGCAAAGAAGCATGGAGATGAGAGATGAAATACTGCATCTGTTTCTTATTCTGGTGTGAATGTAAAAATCCTGGTCCTTTGCTCCTCCATATGTAGCTTTTAGTCTATTACTCCTGTTCTGACCACCACTGGGAGCCATATGTATAGTCCTCTTTTCTCTCACTCCTCTGGATAAGAGACCCAATATCCAAACTCTCAAACTTCTGATTATTCTCAAGGGAATCCCTAAAGCTTACACTAAGATACTCCCACTTCTCTAGCTAGAAGACTGGATTTCAGAAGAGTGTTGCCTAGGAAATCTCCCTTCTCTGAATAGAAGACCAGATTCTAGTAGTCTTGAACTCAGGGTTAATCACAAGGCAAATACTGAATTTGGCAAAAATTCTGGGTAGAAGGTCAGAATCTGAGATTATGCTGCTTTGGAAATCCGGATCTCTCTCTCCCCACTCCCACCTAACTACCTCCATCCCACCTCACTCCTGACCCCATAGTCAACACATGTCCACTTCTGTCATGTGCCTCTGCTGCCCAAGTTACAAAGAATGTTTTGTCATTAATAAGTCATTTCTCTCTGCCCCAACTCCACTCACTACTCTCTCAGGATCTCTTCAGAAGAAAAGTATAAGGGAAAAAGCAAACAAATTTCTGGAAATGACTTGAAGAGGAAAGTGTAGAAAGGCATGTAAATGCCACAGTCTAAACTGAGCATATCAAGGAGGGAGAGTAAAGAAGAGACCAATACAAGAGGGCTTCCCAGAAGAGATGAGGCTTTCTTTTTTTATTCATCTGCATTGGTCTGAGTGGGGTGGTTCAGAATGGAGAAAATAGATACTGAGTGCCACCTAGGAGGGCATTTTAAAATAAAATAGAAGTGGTTAAACCAAAGAGATGTCCAACCTCTGATCAATGAAAGTTTCTCATAGGGGACCATGCCTTGAAGACATGATTCCCAAGAGTTAGTTCTAATACTCTGTGTTCTAAGTACCTTCCAGTTCTGGCATTCTATATTCAAGTGTCTCACCCAGATGGAATATTCTGTTTTCTTGGGGGTCATTAAAAGATGCATCTTAGCTCTTTAACCAACTAAACATTACAACGACAAAGTTTAGTTCCTAAGATGGGATAAGAAAATGCACCATCTTCCCCATTTTTCAGAGGTAGAAGACTAAAGATATGAAATATTGCATAAAATGTCAGACTCAATTTTGTGTTGGTTTGTTTCACTGATCTACTATCTCCCCTTTTAAAATTCTTTGTTACAAGAGATAGCTCATTGAGTAAAAAGCAAAATATAGCAATAAAATTAAATCTATTTATCCATATATAGAAGTATACATGCAAACATACACATAGACATATATGTATCTGTGTATAAATATATGTATATGTATGCAAACACAGATGCTCCCACCCCACCCCCTCAGGAGGGATAGAGAAGAACTGAGATCAGAACAAACAAGAATATGAAAATCTTTTGGTTATTGTAACCCAGACCTAGGCAAAATTCTCTTGGCTTAGGTTGCATCTGGCTCCCCTCCATTCCTGAAACATAATGGAGCTGTCCAGGGTTCTGATCCAGGTCTCCTGACCTTGCCATTCTGATCCCAGTTTCATCAACTTCTCTCAGACCTGGCCTTTTCACCAGACCTTGCAATCCATTAGCCAAAGTCTTTATTGAATCCCTCCAGTGGACTGACTCTAGTAAGGGTTGTATGGTAGAAAAGACACACACACACACACACACACACACACACACACACACCCCACACTCACAGCCTGAACTTAAAAAGGTTTAAGGCTGGCTGCAGGAGTAAAACATACAAGAAACAGAAACTCTTCAAGTACCAAATTCTATGACTGACACTGCCGTAGGAAATTAGAGGAGGAAAAGCTTTCTGGAATCATGGGATCTTATAACTGAAGCTTGGGTGGTCTCAGAAGGCACTTAATCCACCCCCACCATTTCTTTTTTTTTAAATAATAGTTTTTCATTTTTCAAAATACATGCAAAGATAGTTTTTAACATCCGCTCTTGCAAAACCTTGTATTCTAATTTTTTCTTCCTCCCTTCCCCTAGACAGCAAGTAATCCAATATAGGTTAAACATGTCCAATTCCTCTAAACATATTTCCACATTTATTATGCTGCACAGAAAAATCAGATGAAAAAGGGAAAAATGAGAAAAAAAGCAAATATACAACAGCAAAAATGGTGAATATACTACATTGTGATTCACATTCAATCCCCATGGTTCTCTTTCCAGATGCAGATGGCTCTCTTTATCACAAATCTATTGGAATTGGTTTGAATCACCTCATTGTTGAAAACAGCCAAGCCCATCAGGGTTGATTATCATATAATCTTGTTGCTGTGTACAATATTCTCTTGGTTCTACTCACTTCACTTAGCAGCAGTTCATATAAGTCTCTTTAGGCCTCTCTGAAATCATTCTGCTGATCATTTCTTATAGAACAATAATGTTCTATTACATTCATGTGCCATAACTTATTCAGTCATTCCCTAACTGATGGGAATCCCCTCTGTTTCCAGTTCCTTGCCACTACAAAAAGGGCTGCTGTAAACATTTTTACACACGTGGGTTCTTTCCCCTATTTTCCTGATCTCTCTGGGATACAAACCCACTGCTGGATCAAAGGGTAGGCACAATTTGATAGCCCTTTGGGCACAGTTTCAAATTGGTCTCCAGAATGGTTAGATCAGTTCATAACTCTACCAACAATGTATCAGTGTCCCAGTTTTACCATATCCCCGCAAACATTTATCATTATTTTTTCTTGTCATTTTAGTCAATCTGAGAAGTTGTCTTAATTTGCATTTCTCTAATCAATAGCTATTCAGAGTATTTTTTTCATATGACTAGAAATGGCTTTAATTTCTTCATCTGAAAATTGTTCATATCCTTTGATCATTTATCAATTGAACAATGGTTTGTATTTTTATAAATTTGAATCAATTCTCGATATATTTTAGAAATGAGGCCCTTAGTTCCCAATGAACTTGTGATGGAGAGAGCCATCTATATCCAGAGAGAAGACTGTGGGAGCTGAGTGTAGATCACCACATAGTATTTTCACTTTTTGTTGTTGTTTGCTTGCTTTTTGTTTTCTTTCTTATTTTTTCCACTTTTTGATCTGATTTTTCTTGTACAGCATGAGAAGAATTGGACATGTTTGACATATATTGGATTGTTTGCCATCTGGGAAAAGGGATGGAGGAAAGGGAAGGAGAAAATTTTGGAGCATGGGGTTTTGCAGGGGTGAATGTGGAGGGTTGCTTATACATGTATTTTGAAAATAAAAAGCTTTTTAAAAAACGAACCCTTTATCAGAGCCTTTGGATATAAATTTTTTTCCTCAGTTTTCTGCTTCCCTTCTAATCTTGGCTGCATTGGTTTTGTTTGTGCAAAACCTTTTAAATTTAATATAATTAAAATTATCCATTTTGCATTTCATAATGCTCTCCAGTTCTTCTTTGGCCATAAATTTCTTCCTTCTCCACAGATCTGAAAGATGAACTATCCCTTGTTCTCCTAATATACTTATGTATCACCTTTTATGTCTAAAACATGAAACTACCTTGACCTTATCCTGGTATAGAGCATTAGATGATGGTCAATGACTAGTTTCTGCTATACTATTTTCTAATTTTCCCAGCAATGTTTGTCAAAGAATGAATTCTTATCCCAGAAGCTGGAGTCTTTGTGTTTATCAAACACTAGATTACTATAGTCATTGACTACTGTGTCTTGGGAACCTAACCTATTCCACTGATCCACTATTCTATTTCTTAGCCAGTATCAAATGATTTTGATAACTGCTTTATAATAGTTTTCAGCCTGGTACAGCTAGGCCACCTTCATTTTCAGCCCCATCATTTCACAGAATAGGAACTGCTTCTTAATTTGCCCAAGGTCATGCATAGTAAAAAGCAAAGACAAGATCTGAACCTTTTCTCCAAATTCAGTATTCTTTCTGCTATACATACTATTTCCTGGTCTCTAGGGACCTTTCCCAACTTCAATAATTTTTGTTCTCTGGACCTTTCCTGCTCTAATATTTTGCTTTTTATATTTTAATGTCCCTTTCTTTTCACTTTGATATTCAGTGAACTCTGTTCTAAAAGTCCCTTCCAATTCTGACATTCTATGTTCTAAGACTATTTCAGTACTAATTATTTATATTCTCCTTTCTAATGTCTTCTCTGGCTCTGATATTCTACATTCTCAGGTCCCTCTGAGCTCTGACATTCTGTGTTCCATGTTCCAAAGTACTTTCCAGCTCTGACACGCTCTGTGTTATAACATTTTTGTGCTAAGACCTAGTTGGTGTACAAAACTTCTTCTAGACCTAATCTCCTCTGTGTCTATGGGTTGAAGAAACATGTGGATGTTGTCGCTTCTTTCTGGCCTTCTTCTACTCCCCCCAGAGGGAGGATGAACTCACAGGCTATAACAGCTGGGAGATGCTGAGCTCACAGCTCCCTGGCCTCAATGATGTCACCACCAGTAAGGTCCTGTCACTGGGAGGGGGTGTGAGAACACAGAGCAGAAATAGCTCCTCTCAGCAGCTGCACAAAGGCTTCCAGGTGAGGGCTGAGGATGAGCAAAGTGAGATAGATAAAATAAGAATCTTCCTCAATCTGGGGCTCCCACCACCATCACCATGCCCTGAGCCTGAACTTCAAAAAGTCCCTCAAACTCCTTAACTTGACATTCAATGCCTCACTGTCTACCATAACCTATCCTCTCTCTCTGCTCCCACCAGGCTATTGTCCTCTCCCTCTCTCTCTCTTTCTCTCTTTCTCTCTTGCTGAGGCAATTGGGTTTGAGTGACTTGCCCAGGGTCACACAGCTAGGACATGTTAAGTATCTGAGACTAGATTTGAACTCAGGTCCTCCTGACTTCAGGGCTGGTGTTCTATCTGCTGTGCCACCCAGCTGCCCTATCTTTTTCTCTTCAAATCCCCAACCTTGTTCCTATCTTCATGCCTTACTCATGAAATATAAATAATAATAATAATAATAAGTAGAAGTATTTCATTTTAAAATCTACATGTTTTGCATATATTTTTTTATTTGAGCCTCACAACAACTCTGTAAGGTAGGTGCCATTATTATCTCCATTTATAGATGAGGAAAATGAGGCTGAGAATGGATAAGTAATTTATTTGCTCAGGGTCACATATCTAGTAAATGTCAGAATCAGGATTTGAACTCAGGTCACCCAGACTCTAACTCTTGCTTTCTATCCACCATGTTACAGACCTACTTACCATACTCCACTTGGTATAATATCTTTTCTGGCTCTCATATTCTACATTCTCTGGTCCCCTCTCTTCTCTTCAACACCTCCATTTTTCAAGGCTCATGACACACACTCTTTAGAAAGCTTGACTTTACTGCCTCTTCCCTTACTCTCTCCCAAGATCTCTCCCTTTCCTTATCACCTTGATTTTTATTTTATAGGATTTCTAACTGGAAGAGACCTGAAAGATCATTGGTTCAATCTCATAAATAAGAAGAACATCCTTGGATTATTCTTTCATTGTTCTATGTGGGTTGGTCTCTAACTATAACAATCACCTTTATTTCTGTAGCAGCCAGTCTATTGCTATAACAAATCAGTTGACAAGCATTTATTGTGGGCTGGATTCTATGTTAAATCCTGGAAACACAAACAAATCCTACCCCCAAGGAGCATACATCCTAACAGGAATAACAACATATAAGTAATTAGGTGGCAAAGTACTCAGTTACAAAGCCTTTCCTTAAAGCATTGAGTGCAAGTGTTACTACTATCTCCATATTGTGGAAAAAGAGGCTGTGGCTCAGAGAGCTAAAGCAATTTCCCAATAGTAAGTATCAAAGCTAAAATTCAAGCCAAAGCGTCCTGATTTAAGTCTAGTACTTTTTCTAGTTCACTAACAGCCCCTCATTTCTGAATCATTAAGCTGTGACCCCAGAATAGATCAGGGTTTTTGCCATTGAATAGTGATAATAATAATGATAATGATAATAATAATACTTTTTATGGGTCCAAGGGCTTTCACCTTTATTCTCCTAATTGATTGTCATAGAATCATTGACTACTAGGATCTTAGAATGGGAAGGGACCACAGAAGGCATTTATCCCAAGACCTATTTAAGCAGAAATTAAACTAAATTAATAGATACTTATTAGGTATCTGCTGTGTCTAAAGAGTCCTGTACTAGACTTAGACAATGCAAGTTCCCTGACTTCAAGGAGTTTCTAATCTATCATTTGCATGGTACAAGTGATTATAATATACAATATTTACACAATAACTATATGAGACATAAACAATGATAAGTAAGGTTTGGGGAAGAAGGCCATTGTCAATCAGGGAACACGACACTTGAGGGAATAACACGAGTTAGGCTTTAAAAGACGGAAAGGAGTTGAATAGGTTAAGATGGGAAGCAAGATATCCTAGGCAAAGGAAGTCTTTGCCAGTATCAGAAAAAGCACGAAAGTTGAAGCACAAGGGTCCAAGAGCACAGAATCATTTCCTTTAGCATCAGAGTAAAATTGTTGTTTTTTTCTTTTTTATTAAAGCTTTTTATTTTCAAAGTATATCCATAGATAATTTTCAACATTCACCCTTGCAAAACTTTGTGTTCCAAATGTTTTCCCTCCCTTCCCCCCTACTCCTTCCCCTAGACAGCAAGTAATCCAATATGTTAAGCATGTGCAATTTTTCTATACATATTTCCACAATTATCATGCTGCAAAAGAAAAATCAAATAAGGAAAAAATGAGAAAGAAAACAAAATGCAAGAAAATCACAATAAAAAGTGAAAACGCTATATTGTGATTCATAATCAGTCCCCACAGTCCTCTCTCTGGGTGCAGATGGATCTCTTCATCACAAGACCATTGGAACTGGCCTGAATCATCTCACTGTTAAAAAGAGCTACATCCATCAGAATCCATCATTGAATAATCATGCTGTTGCTATGTACAGTGATCTCCTGGTTCTACTCACTTCACTCAGCATCAGTTCATGTAAGTCTCTCCAGCCCTCTCTATATTCATCCTGCTGATCATTTGTTACAGAATAATAATATTCCATAACATTCATATACCATAATTTATTCAGCCATTCATCAGCTGATGGGCATCCCCTCTGTTTCCAGTTTCTAGCCACTACAAAGAGGATTACCACCAACATTTTTGCACATGTAGGTCTCTTTCCTCTTTAAGATCTCTTTGAGATACAGGCCCAGTAGAGACACTGATGGATCAAAGGGTATGCACAGTTTGATAGCATTTGGGGTATTGTTCTCCAGAATGTTGAATTCTTCAGAATTGTTGAATGTTCTTCTCCAGAATGTTGAATGCTCTCCAAATTGTTCTCCAGAATGGTTGAATTAATTGAACCCCCTTTCAAGGAACATCTTCTACCTCTGGAAGCAGTTGATTTTACTTTTTGACTAGTTGGGAGTTCTACCATTTAGAGCCAACCAGGTCACAAATCAATTCCTCTTCTCCATATTAAACTTTCAAGTACTTAAAGACAGCTATCATATTCCTGCCTGAGTTTTCTCTCCTTCAGGCTAAATACCTTCCAATTCTTGAACTGATCTAAAAATGGTATGACCTGGAGTTCTTCCTTTTTATCTCCCATTTGCCTCTCTATGGACATTTTCCAATTTATCAATAATCTTTCTAAAATATAGGGGGGATACAATAATAAATTCAATACTCCAGCTGGGCACTGATCAGGATAGAGCATCATCTCTCTAGACCTGGGAGTTATGCTTCTTCTATGTAGCCTAATACTGTATTAGTTTTTTTTTTTTTGGATTCCATATCACATTGTTTATAGAGGCAGCATGGAATAGTAAGTAGATACTAGCTGGCTTTAGAGACAGGAAGACCTGCACTGAGATACATAGATCTGACTCATAGATGTTGTGTGACTTAACTCCTCAGTGCTCTAGGTAGCCGTAAGTTGCAAAAGAAAAATCCTAAAATATATTGGTAGATGGAATCTCCTCATCTGGGAGTTCCCTGTGTCAAAGAAACCATATGGTCAATTCTCTTCTTTCCATATTGTCAATGCATATCAAATTTGCAGCATATATATGCTTCCAGATTTTTTTTCACACCAACTCCTGTATTGCCATATGTCTCCCATCTTTTATCTTTAAGTTGATTTTTTGAACCCAAGAATAAAACTTTACATTTGTTCCTATTAAAACTTTACTTTCTTAGATTCAGTTTGGCATTCTATTATGTGAAGTTTTTTAGGATCCTGACTATGTCATCCATAATATTAGTTATCCCCAATTTTATTAATAAGAATGCCATTAATTCCTTTGTATAAAAAATTTATGAAATGCTAAACAGCTCAGGATTAGATGTAGATTCCTGAGAGACTCCACTAGAGTCTCAAGTGGTCATAAAGTCACAGAATCTTGGTGTTGGAAGGCATCTCATAAGTCATCTAGTCTTACAACTACTGGACAAAGGATCCTCTCCATAACCTTGCTAACAAGTGGTTCTCCATCCTCTACTTGAAAACTTCCAGTGCTGGGAGAGCCTCTAGTTTCTATTACAGAAATGCATAAAAGTGTTCAATTTAGATAATGAGTGAAATAACCTTAATCCGAAGGAGGAATGGTCTTTGTTATCATCACTTTGCTTTTAAAAGGCAGAGGTTTGGGGCATCAGGATCTATTTATCTTTAATTTCCTTATATATTTACACTGTCTACACAACTGGGTCCTTTCTATCTTTCCAGTTTTCTTACACCTTATTCCTCTTTACATATTCTATGATCTAATGCCCCTGGTCTTCTTACCAGTTCTTTCACATCACGTTCTACCTGCTTACTCATTCCTTTTCGGCTAACTGTACCCCAATGGAATGTTCTTTCTTATCACCTCTTCCTTCTGGCTTACTTCAAGAGTCAGACTTAAATGCAGCTCAAATCCTACTTTTGCAGAATACCTTTACCAATCTCCCTCTGCTTTACTTCTTGCCCTCTAAAATTATGCCTCATTTACACTGAACATATCTTGTACAAACTATTGACTGGTAACAATATTCTTGAACATGTGGAAGTCTCTGGTTGGGGAAATTATTTGGGTGATGCAATAAAGAGAGTGCTGAACTTGAAGTCAGAAAGACCTGAGTTCAAATCCAACCCCAGACAATTAATAGCTGTATGAACCTGGCAAGTCATTTAACCTCTGTTTGCCTCATTTTCCTAAAATGTAAAACGAAGATAATAATAGCACTTACCATGCAGGGTTATTGTATGAGGATAAAATATGATATTTGCAAAGCATTTTGCAAATCTTAAAACTATATAAATGTCAGCTATATCTAATTAATTCTTAGCTCATTAATAATTATATTTGATCCTATTTATATTACCTTCTCTAGTTCAGAAAGCTTTTTTCATAACAACCCATTGAGATGGGCCATTTAAGAATTATTATCCCCATCTCAGGAATGTAAAATTTGCTGGAGTGGCACAATACAGAGATAAGCAAACCGTCTCAGAGTGCTCATAGGATTAGAACTGAAAGAGACCTTAGATATGGACTACTTGATCCAAAACACATATGTCTCATCCAAGATGTTACAGTTAATTACATAGCTGGTATATGGACTTGGGTCTCCAACTCCAAATTCAGAATTCTCACCACTTTAATTGGGTGATTCCTCCAAGAACTGCCATTTTAAGGAGGCTGCATAGGTCAGCTGTGTCCTTATTCCTCTACTATGACTCCATACCAAACACCATCATTACCCCGTGTTTCC
Organism: Antechinus flavipes; assembly: GCF_016432865.1. NCBI lineage: Eukaryota > Metazoa > Chordata > Mammalia > Dasyuromorphia > Dasyuridae > Antechinus > Antechinus flavipes. The sequence continues at coordinate 660,918,358 of NC_067398.1, read as the reverse complement.
AGATTCCTTTCCTGTGTTATCTTTCCCCCATTAGTTAGTGATCAGTAGAAATGGCCCTGAGTTCCAAATTTCTGGCAACTCAGTCCAGTGCTCCTTGCCTAGAGCAAAGCTCTGGCTCCCAGCTGAAAGGATATCAAGTCCAGCTCCCTCTTGTACTTTCCTGTGCTCTCAGAATCTATCTGCACATGTGAAGGTCTATACTCCCTGGTTAAAGCATCCAGGGTTGGGAATCTTTTTCAAGTAGTTCTCCCTCAGTATAATGTTACAAATGTAGTTTACTTGGATTTTAATAAAACTCTAGATAAATATTTTATATTTTTCTTGTAGAAAGATATGGGTTAAGTGAGATTATATAGTAAGAAGGATTTGGAACTGGTTGACTGGCTAGAATGGAAGTTATGAGTATTTCAATGTTATTTTGGAAAGAAGTCTCCAGTGGAGTGTTCCAGGGATCTAGACTTGGCCCTATACTGTTTGATTTTGTTTTAAAATATGACTTAGATGAAAGCTTAGATGGTACCCTTATCTAATTTGTAGATGAAAAAATATTTTGTAGGCTCTTGCAGGAAAAAATATTGCAGGAATAGTTAACACACCAGATGAAACAAGACCAAAGCATTGAACTCACTCTAATAGTTTGAAGCTCAATAGGGAGTCCAACTTTGTCTTCAAAATAACCAATTTCACAAGTACAAGACAAGAAAGCCAGAGTGATAGCCTTGTCTAAAAGGATAAAATAAAAGTGACCTAGGATGTCAGTGGTCTAGAAGCTCCACATGAAGCAGCAGTGAGATGTGATAGCCAAAATAGTTTATGACCTGGGATGCAGGAAGAGATTACAGCAGCCAATAGAAAGAAGATTGTGATGGTCCCTCTATATTCTTCCTGCTCCAATCACATCTAGAATGCTACGTTCGGAACGAGGTGCCACAGTTTGGTACGAACATTAGATGAGCTGGGGAGCATCCAGAGGAAGCAAACCACTATTGCAAAAGGATGTAATATTATGTTAATATAATTATGTAATGTGATTATGTAATATGGTTATAAACAACTGGACATAATTAGCCTGAAGAATAGAAGGGATGCTTGGTATCTGTCTTCAGGTAAACCTGTCAATTGAAAGCGGGAGTAAACTTGCTCTGATTGGCCTCAGAGGGACAAGGGGTGGAAGCTGCAAAGTGGACCATTTTGACTTGAGGTCAGGAACAGCTTCTAAATAAGAAGCTGTCCAAGGGAGAAATAGACTGCCTGAAGAGAGGGTGGCTCCCTCTCAACAAAGGTCTTCAAGCAGAGGTTAGTGATTACTAGTTGGATCTGTTATGAGTGGAATTTTTTCACTTGTGACCCCTCTTTACCCGAGAAATATTTATATGACCTCAGGGACATAGGTCTATAAAATAAGTATACAAATCAAACATTTACTAATAACAAATCATAATTTTGCAATTCTCACATTGTATTGCAAGACTCCAGTTGGAGTTATGAACTACAGTTTAAGAAACTGGACTTTACAGTATGAAAAATTTTTAACGCAATGGGGTTAAGTTACTTGCCCAGGGTCACATAGCTAGTAAATATCTGAGGTCAGATTTGAACTTGGGTGTACCTCATTCCAGAGGATGCTCTATCTATCACACCACAATCTGCCCTTTAATAGTGTGGTTTGTACCAGATGGTCTTCCAATTCTCAAATTCTTTGATTCTGTGATTCCTCTGGATGCCAGGCCAAGGGGTGGAGTAGTTGAGAAAAACAGGCAAAATGCTCTGATGATTTCTTCCTTCTCTAGATCTGACCACCCTTAAACAAACTATCTTCCAGGGAGAAGGAGATGGCCAATTTCCTTCCTAGTTTCCTTTCTATCTCTCAGGATAAGCCTCAAATGCTCCTCAATTTTAGGGGAAAGAAGGTAGGGAATGGTACTCTGAAGGAAAAAAAAAAGAAAAAGGTGTTATCCTCAATGAACTTTGAGAGTGAATTTTTGAATCATCCATACATATTCATCCAAAAATCATTTATTAAATATCTAATGTTCTTAGGGCTGATGGAGATAAACAGTTCAGATAGGTTAGGACCATTACCCTTATGGATCTCACAATCTATTAAAAAGAATAAAATGATGTAGTGAAGAAGTGTCTTGTTACAAATCAGACTTCAGGAACCTTGAGTTGCATTCTTGATTCCTCAGTTTCTTCATCTTTAAAACGGGAGCAATAATCCCTGTCTTAGTTACCTTACTTTGTACTTAGGATGAATATTCTATATAATATAAGTGAGTGAATTATTGTAATAAGACACAGAGATCACACCAATATACACCATGACATGCTAAGAACACCAAAAAGGTGCAAATAAAGTGTTATGTGAAGTGGGTAAGGACTAGGAATGTGAGCAGGGAAACATTTCACAGTTCTCTGCTTGCTCAGCCGTCTCCCCCATTTTGCAAAGCATCTCTATTAAGAAGCAAAACTCACAGGATCTTGGGTTGGAAAGAATCTTAGAGAGGATGATGATGATGATGATGATGATGATGATGATGATGATGATAGCAGAAATTTTCTCTAGTCCTTTGAAAAGCACTTTACGATCATTAGTTCTTATTGTCCTCTAACAACAACCTCATGAGTTAAGTTTTGTTGGTAATACCCTATCCATCTTATTTTTCAAATGAGACAATTGAGGTTCAGAGGAGATCGGTGATTTGCTTAAAGTCACAGAGCTAGTGAGTCTAGGACAGAATCTGAACTCGTTTCTTTCTAACCCCAAGTTCAACACTACCCACTCCAGCATACTGCCTTTCCTTCCTTCTGCCCAGTGAGTGGAGATAGACAACGTGAGCTGTCCAAGGTAGCAGGTGAGAAAGTAGAAAAGACTGAGGGCTCTGGATTCCAGATGGATGATTCCCCACCCGCGCTATATTGTCTTCCTTCATAGGCTTTGTGATCCAAAATCCGGGGCTCTTGCCAGTATACTGGAGCCTCCCCCTGAGACTAGGAAGCCGCGGCAGAGGAATCATGGTCCGCCTGCCTGGACTTGCCTCCTGTCAGACTCAGCCTCCGAGCCACCCACAGCAGGAGGCTCCCAGACTAGGTGGGCTGCTTAGAGACACTTGCCTCCCACTGTCTCCTCCTCCCTGTCCCTGTCTAGCTGTGGGCACTGGCTCCATATGTCCCTGATACAAGAAGTAAAACAGCAAGCCCACATTAAACAGCACAGACAAGGCAATCAGTTTGGGGGAGGGGAGAGGGGGAACTGTCTCCGGGTCTCGGCATGGCAATGTCTATTTTGGATGTGCAATGAGCGTGGGTCCTGACAACAGCAGCTCCTGGAGAACAGAAAAGGTTCCTGCCCTAGAGCCCAGGCTGGAATTGGGCTCAGCTGCTCTGGTTTTGCATTCATCACCTGTGATTTTCATCAAATTCTTCATCAAGTCACCTAATATTTTTAGGGTTCAATTTCCTTACTTATAAATGGAGGGAACTGTACTAAACTTCTAAGGATTCTTTTAGATCTAAATCCCATGATGTCATTTTACCTCTTAAATGACTCAGTTTCCTTACTTATAAAGTGTAAGATTCTTACATTACCTCTCTCATAAGGTTGTAGAGAGGAATGAGCCTTGCAAACAGTAATCCACCAAAAGGAATATGAATATGTTTGGGTTTAGTTTTTTAATCATTTTATGAGTCTTCCTTGGATTTCACGCACACACAAATTGGCCTCTACCCTATGGATTTCAGCCTGGATTATTTCTCTGTTGTCTGGAGAGCAGGACACAAGCAAAGGAAGAGTTGGAACAAGGACAAGACCTGGGGGAGCTACAACTAACAGCTCATCTTTTCTCTCTCTCTCTTCCCCTCTCTCTCTTTCTCTCCCTCCCTTCCTACCTCCCCTTCTCTTTTCTTTTCTTCCTTCTCTTTCTCTCTCTCTCCCCTTTTCTCTTCCTTCCATCTTCTCTCTCTTCCTTCTTCCCTCCTCCTCCTTTCATCTCTCTTTTTTTACTCCCTCCCTCCTTTCCTTTCTCCTTCCCCCCTCTCCCTCCAAGCCCAGCTCTGCCTTTTAAAAATAGACCCAAAGAACAGGCCCTGTTTGGATGGGAGCAATTATGGATTCCCAAGCTCTGCATTTTCTCATTATTAAAAGTAGAGAGAACAGAAAGATGCAGTGAGTTGGAGAAGTGGATAGACAGGGGCCTCTATGATAGTTTATACTTCCCAGGCCAGCTGATATCCTTAGAGTGAGGTTCAAGGTCCTTTCCCTAACCTTGCTAGGGGACCTTCATCTCTGAGCTTGCTTTCCCCTTCTCTCTCACCCAACTGGGCACAGAGCCAAAGCTTCATAAAATGTCAGAGTTGTGAAGGGAAAGCCTTAAGAATTGGCAAAATTGGTGGCCACTTGCATGGGATTTCCAGGGTTCAGGGGGACCCTATCCCATTCCTCAGACCTTCTCTTACCTACTTCTCCAGGAATCCCAATTTCTCCTTCCCTCTTCAGTCTTAAAACATAGCAATTTGGACAAGAAGCCCAAAGACATTAAAGGGAAGGGATGGAGTACAGAATTCCTCTTAACTGGTGTGTAGGACTGTATCAGAGGGAGTTGGGGCACCTGTGGCAGTTTTGGGGGGCTTCCTGGGCCTACTTCCTTATACACTCACTGATTCATGCTCACATACACACGTAGACCCATATGCATATATGCACACATGCAATTACTCCTCCAGACACACATGCCCACATCAGCCCAACTCCGATCCCATGGACCTTTACACAAACACACATTCAGCACAGATTCACACTCATGTAATTATATGCACACTCCTATTCAGTCAAACACAATGGGGTACAGTCTCACATGCATATCTATGTGGTTCCATTGAGCAGCAGAGCCCCTGGATGTGGACCATCACTCCTTAGGGGAAGTCAGAGTCTGCCATCTTCCCAGCCATTAGAACTCTTTCATCAAATGAGGGTAGGTAGTGAGCTCCTTGTCACTGGTGGTCTCCAAGCAAAGATGGGATGACCACTTGGGAGGTGTGTATAGTAGCAATTCCTTTTCAGATGGCTGCTAAAGGCCCAAATGTCTTTTGAGATCCCTTCAAATTCCAGATTTCTGTGATTCTATGATTTTGTGCTTAGGTCAGCAGAGGGACAAGGAGAGAAAGTGGGAGGAGAGACAGCTTCTAATTATCTCTTTCCCCAGACCCTCAGACACACACACAATTCTCCAAGACATATACACATGCTCCCCATGATGTATATACCATCTGTGCAGCTGTCTACATGAACTCACCTGGAACCTCCTCAGCCCAAACATGCCCCCAGCCCATTTTTGGCTTTCTCTTTCTCTCTCTGTCTCTGTCTCTCTGTCTGTGTCTGTCTGTCTGTCTGTCTGTCTCTCTCTTTCTCTCTCTCTCTCTGTCTCTCTGTTTCTCTCTCTCTCTCTCCTCTCTCTCTCCCCTTCCTTCTTCCCTTCCTTCCTCCCTCCCTTCTCTCCCTCCCTCTCTCCTACCTTCTCTCTCTGTCTCTCTCTGTCTCTCTGTCTCTGTCTCTGTCACTGCCTCTTTCTCTGTCTCTCTTTCTCTGTCTGTCTCTGTCTCTCTCCTCTCTCTCTCCCCTCCCTTCTCCCCTTCCTTCCTCCCTCCCCTCTCTTTGACCCTCTCCTTCCCTCTCTCCCTTCTTTTCCAAAGGTTTCCCATCAGCATCAGAACCCGAATTCTTACATGACCACGGTTGTCTGACCTGCTCTTCCATGTAGGGGGGGCAATCACTTCCCCATCCTATGCACCACGTGAGTGTGCATGTACAAGTGGAGCACATCCAAACATAGAAGGAAACCTCTGAGCCCAGATTCTACCTTCCTGAAAAGAAATACCTGTTTAGGTATTTCTGGATACAGAGGCACAGATGCACACCTGAGCATGTACAAACACAAAAATCCCCCACCCCCAGTCTGTCTCCTGAGCCAGAAAGCTTTTGGGAATGAGGGTGAAGGCTCAAGGCAGTCGCTTGGTTGTGAAGGATGAGGGATGAGGGACGTAATAAACATTACACACATCCCCCTTGGAATTGCATTTGGATTTCATCAAATCCTTCCCAGGACCGATGGGGGACATGTTTGATATTCAACCCTCATTCTCTAGTTTCTGCCGCTTCACTCCTATGAGCACGCACGCGCACATACACACACACACACACACACACACACACACACACACAATACACACATGCAAAGGCACGCATTGTATACATGCCTATTCTGCTCACACTTCCGTCCATGAGCACCAGCGCACATACGTGCACAGATTCAACTGTGTCCCTCTTTCCCCACGGTGAGGAAATAAAGTGAATCAAACCAAAACCTCCCCCTCCCACCCTGAGCTTCTAAGCCCCCCACCCACAGGGCTGCTGCCTCCAACCAGGCTTTTCAAGACAGGCTAATGGGGCCCTGCTGCCTGTAACAGTCACCAGCCAGAGGGAAGAGGCTGAGCAAGCTGCTATTATTCTATTCAGAGTTATTATCCTACAGAGACGGTGAGGTGCAAAGGAAAGAGCCCAGGGCCAGGCAGGGGGATTCTAGGCTGGATTCTGACACTACCCCTGTGTAATATTGGGTCACTCTCCTCTCCTTTCTGGACCTCGGTTTCCCCATCTTTAAAATGATAACATTGGACTAAAATTTGAAATTCATTTCTGAATAATACTCAACCGTTTTTGCGTGCTTCATACCGGATATAAAGGACAGTTAGTCATGGTTGAAGAGGGTCTGAAGGGGACTGGAGGAGTGGGCATTGGGGAGGACAGGATGACTTCTGAGGTGACAAAGGGCCGTGCAGGAAAGGCTGGCTTCGGTGAAATGGAGAAGGGAGGGACTTTGGTGAGGAGTTACAGGCTAAGCAAAGATGGGGGGAATTGGGAGTATTAAGGAGTCGCGGAGGCGATCCCACCCAAAAAGAAGGGTCTGAATAAGAAATTATAGAAGGGGATGCTGGACAATGGAGGCATTGCACCCCAGGCAGAACACGGAGTCTGGGTTTCAGCTTTGGGGGAGCGGGAGTCAGTACAAATCTTGAGCAACAGTGATTTGAGGGTCTGATACAGGCCCCAACCCACATCCTACACCGGCCCAGACTCAGCCCAATAACCTACTGATCCAGGGAGGAGTACTCACAGCCAGTTTGCCTGGGATCATAGACACGGGTCCTTCTTTTGGATCTGGCAAAAATATCAGCAACAGCAAACAAGGGTCAAGTGCAGGCAGACCCAGATGCTCTAGACCCCAGTTGTCAGACAGATGGACCCAAGAAATGCTGAGATCTCAGAATCCAAGAAATGGACAGAAATCTCTTCTTGTCACAGCCCTACCTGCATCTGTCCGGACCCCTCCAGGGATAGGAAGGGGCATCCCTCTCTCTCTCCCAAGACAGCTCGTTTTATTAGAGGTGAATATCCTCTCTATGTGTTTTCTGACAGTGTATTATCCCAATTCTTCTTGGACCTCTTTAATGATGGGAAATTCACTGCCCCTCAGGACAATGCATTTCATTGC